>NW_007730379.1:23063-58887 GCF_000696425.1 Galeopterus variegatus
TCAGGCACAGAAAGAGAAATACCACATGTTCTCACTTATTGGTGGGAGCTAAAAATTAATAAATGAATTCACACACACACACACACACAAAAAAAAAACCCCATAAAAACTGGGGGCGGGGGGGAAGAAGATATAACAACTACAACTCCTTGAAGTTGATACGACAAGCAAACAGAAAGGACATTGTTGGGTGGGAGGGAGGAAAGGGAGGAGGGAGGGAGGTTTTGGTAAGGGGCAACAATAATCAACCACAATGTATATCAACAAAATAAAATAAGAATAAAAAAAAATTCTTAGCTAACCCTGCGATTGCTTACTCTTTCCTCTTACAGCTTTCTTCCCTGTGTTGACCAATTCCATTTTCTTCGCTGCTGGCTGCGAAGACCACACCCTTCTTAAGGCAGGCCCACAGTTGCACTTAATAAGCAGGAATCTACTGCACTAAAGGTAAAACACAGCCTCCCAAGGGATTATTCTTTGATTCAGTAAATAATTTCCTATCTACCTTGTCGAATTAAAATAAAATCTATTTTTTAAGGAAATAGCCTTGTAAGAGAACCAAGATGATTTTATAAAAATTTGGAAAAAATGAGTCCAATAGGCTGTGTTGAGAGTTGCTCAAACTAGCTATTTTAGACTTTTACTTTCAGTTCTATTTGATGTCATAAATAATAGAAACTTGGTATACTCTGATGTTAATTTCAATGAAATTCTCCAAATGACATAAAACAGTGGCTAAGAGTTTGGCTCTGACATCAGGAGTCTGGGTTCAAAATCCTTCTTCACCTCTCATTAGCTGTGTTACTCGACATCTCTGTGCCTCAGTTTAATTTTCTATACTTAACACAATAGTATTATCTTGCAGAGTATTTCTGAACAGTAAGTAGAATAATCTAAGTAAAACATTTAAAGCAGTGCCTACCACATGGAAAGCAACCAACAGTGCTGGTTATTATTACAATATTAAAAAAAGTTGTTTCTCATTTAATGAGTCCAATTTTATAATTTTCTTATCTAGGAGAGCACAACTGATTGATAAACTTCTCTTCTTGTCCCCTAATCCAGTTTTTTCGTTTTTTTCCTAAGCAGTTTTAGGTTTACAGAGAAATTGAGCAGAAAGTATCCATAGTTCCTTTATCTCCCCACCCCCACACATAGTTTCTCCTGTTATTAACATGTAACATTAGTGTGGTGTGTTTATTACAGTTATGAACTAATATTGCTCTATTATTATTAACTTAATTTTACATTAGGGATCCATCTTTGTGTTCTACAGTTCTGTGGGTTTTGCTGAATGCATAAGTCATGTATTCACCATACAGTATTATGCAGTGTAGTTTTGCTGCCCTAAAAATCCCCTGTGCTCCATCTATTCATCCTGTCGTCCCTCCCTTCTTCCCTGATCTAATCCAGTTTTTTTGTGTTTTCTTTTTAAAGAATTTTTAACATCATATCATGTAGGTATAATTTATATATAATAAAATACACCTGTTGTAAGTCTACAGGTTGATGAGTTTTGACCAACTGCCACTCTAGTCAGGATGTAGAACTTTTTTTTTTTTCCATTGAAAGGGCTTTGGCCTTTACTGTGATTGAGTCGCAAGATGGTGGAGGGTTTTGAACTCAGGTGTGGCATGATTTGAGAGAGAAAGAGGGGGAGAGAATGAGAGAGGTATTCTTCTTTCCTCCACCTATTCACTGTCCCAAATCACAAAACCTCTGCTGATTGTGTCTGTACAGGAACAGAAAGTGAACCAAGTGAAGCTGTAGTGCCCTGAGCACCTAAAGTGGGTAAAGGGCTGAGGAGACAGAGGCAGAAGGTGGGAAACTTCCTGTAACATGGAATATTCTTAGTCATTGGAAGTCTCATTTTTCAGAGACTTTTCTGGATTTTGTATTGCTCTTAGGCTTGTGTAAACAGAACCATTTCGTTCATAAGCTTGTATATTAAGAGTGTTCTGTTTCCTTGGCAAAGGCTGATCTGCTTTCTCCTGAGCAGTAGATTGTTACATTCAGTAAAAGCCTTTCCTGCTTCTCTGCAATTCATTGCAATCTTTATATATAAGGAAAGGTCCAGCCCTTTATTTCAAAGTCCTGAAATGTTAAATATTTCTAATTGGACTACAAGTGGCATTAGTGTGTTAGTGCATCCCTGGGATATTCATACCTGCATAATACAGAAAGATCTTTTTTCCCTGGAAAACCTACCTTTATTATATTGATGGTTTTTTGTTTTGTTCTGTTTAATTTTTATTTTTTAATCCTTTATTCCTTTATTAAACAAGTCCTTATTGAGCACAGATTATGTTTCAGATACTGTTTTAGACATGGAGAATACAACGGTGAACCAAATGGACAGAAGCTGCTCCCCTTATGGAGCTTCTATTCTTCGTAAGGCCATCTACAGCAGGTTTGGGCTCTGTTGGAGGAAAACGCTTGGGGCCACCCTACCTATTGGGCAACGCTGCCTCTGAAGATGCCTCATAGGCAGGCCTGCACCACCTCAGCTTCACAGGACTCCCACTTTTGTATTTACTTCACCCTTTTTTTTTTTTCCTTTTTGTCTTTTTTCGTGACCGGTAACGGGATCGCAACCCTCGGTCCCCTGCCCCTGCATTTGGTTTTTTTAAGTGTGTCTTAAGAAAAGGATGAAATATTTCTTAACAGCTACAGCAAAGCAGCTGTTTTGAAATGCCTGGTGGTGAAAGCCCCTATTAACCGTGCTCTGTACTGGAAGGACAAGGCTGAGCACTTTGGGTACTCTCCAGCTGCCCCACTGTTAACCCATGGGGAGGGCTCGTTGATGGTGATTTCTCTGTAGGCATTTTTGCCAGGAGACATTTCCTTCTGGAAAGAAGGGCAGGCAGTAGCCCCACAGTATCCTGTGTGCAGTCTTGCTGAGATGACTGATTTGTTTTTCTGCCCTAGATGCAAGTATTTCACTTTGCTTGTTCATTCCTTTCTTCCTTCCTTTATTCCTTTATTAAACAAGTCCTTATTGAGCACAGATTATGTTTCAGATACTGTTTTAGACATGGAGAATACAACGGTGAACCAAATGGACAGAAGCTGCTCCCCTTATGGAGCTTCTATTCTTCGTAAGGCCATCTACAGCAGGTTTGGGCTCTGTTGGAGGAAAACACTTGGGGCCACCCTACCTATTGGGCAACGTTGCCTCTGAAGATGCCTCATAGGCAGGCCTGCACCACCTCAGCTTCACAGGACTCCCACTTTTGTATTTACTTCACCCTTTTTTTTTTTTTCCTTTTTGTCTTTTTTCGTGACCGGTAACGGGATCGCAACCCTTGGTGTCGTGCCCGTACCGCGACTGGCAATGGGATCGCAACCCTCGGTGTCGCGCCCGCACCGCGCTCAACCAGTGAGTGGACCGGTCTCTATATGGGATCCAAACCCTCGGCGGGAGCACTGCTGCGCTCCCAAGCACCGCACTCTACCAAGTGTGCCACCGGGCCGGCCCTAACTTCACCATTTTTATTGGCCCTGATTTTAGTGGTGTAATTTGAGAAATAAGTAAAATAAAGAGTATGTTAGAAGGTTGTAGTGCTAAGGAGAAATTTAAAGTGGACAAGTGGGATAGGGAGGAGGAGCTTACAATGTTAGATGGTTTGTTAGTCCGATTTGTGTTGCTGTAACAGAATACCTGAAACTGGGTGATTTATAAGGAAAAATGACATTTATTCCTTACAGTTTCTGAGGCTGGGAAGTCCAAAGTCCATCAGGTTGGTAGTGACGATAGTGATCCAGGGATCTCACATTGCAAGATGGTGAAAGCAGAGAGAGCAGAAAGAGAGAGACAGACTTTCCTCTTTTAAAGCCCTCAGAACCACACCCCTGACCAGCATTTTTAATCCATTCACTACTGCATGGTCCTAAATCAATCACCTCTTTAAGGCTCCACCTTTCAATTACATGATAGGATGTCCCACCCTCTTAACAGTCACAGTGGGGGCTAAGTTTCTAATACATAAAACTTGGGGACACAATTCAAGCTTCAGTGAGTTTTGGGGGGACATTATTCAATCCACTACAGATAGCATGCCAGGAAAGGCCTCACTGAGGTGACACTGAAGTAAAGACCCATAGAGGGTGAGAAGCCAGCTGTGCAGATATGTAGGGGATGAGCAATCCAGGCAGAGGGAGCACACAGCTCTGAGGTGCAGGAGTGCCTGGCACATTCAAGAACAACGGGAGGCCAGTGTGGCCAGCCTGGCAGTGAGCGGATGAGGTCAGAGATGAGTGTTGTAGGGTCTTTGGCCATTGAAAGGGCTTTGGCCTTTACTGTGATTGAGTCGCAAGATGGTGGAGGGTTTTGAACTCAGGTGTGGCATGATTTGAGAGAGAAAGAGGGGGAGAGAATGAGAGAGGTATTCTTCTTTCCTCCACCTATTCACTGTCCCAAATCACAAAACCTCTGCTGATTGTGTCTGTACAGGAACAGAAAGTGAACCAAGTGAAGCTGTAGTGCCCTGAGCACCTAAAGTGGGTAAAGGGCTGAGGAGACAGAGGCAGAAGGTGGGAAACTTCCTGTAACATGGAATATTCTTAGTCATTGGAAGTCTCATTTTTCAGAGACTTTTCTGGATTTTGTATTGCTCTTAGGCTTGTGTAAACAGAACCATTTCGTTCATAAGCTTGTATATTAAGAGTGTTCTGTTTCCTTGGCAAAGGCTGATCTGCTTTCTCCTGAGCAGTAGATTGTTACATTCAGTAAAAGCCTTTCCTGCTTCTCTGCAATTCATTGCAATCTTTATATATAAGGAAAGGTCCAGCCCTTTATTTCAAAGTCCTGAAATGTTAAATATTTCTAATTGGACTACAAGTGGCATTAGTGTGTTAGTGCATCCCTGGGATATTCATACCTGCATAATACAGAAAGATCTTTTTTCCCTGGAAAACCTACCTTTATTATATTGATGGTTTTTTGTTTTGTTCTGTTTAATTTTTATTTTTTAAAATTGTAAATTGAAAAATTGTAATTGCATATATTTATGGGGTACAAAGTAATATTATGATTTATGAATACAATATGAAATAATTAAATCAAGCTAATTAACATATCCATCACCTCAAATACTTAATTTTTGTGGTAAGAATGTTTGAAATTTACTCTTAGCAACTTTGAAATGTACAGTATATTACTCTTTTATTCACCATGCTGTGCAATATATCTCAAAGAAAAAAACCCTTATTCCTCCTATCTAATTGAGGAATTGACTAATTCCTCCTGTCAGATTGTACCTTTTGACCGTCATCTCCCCATTCCCCGCACTCTCCCCACACCCAGCCTCTGGTAACCACTGTTCTGCTCTCTGCTTCTTTGTGTTTTATTGTTTTAGATTCCACATATAAGTGAGAACATGTAGTGTTTGTCTGTCTGTGCCTGGCTTATTTCACTTAGCATAATATTTTCCAATTCCATCCATGTTGTGACAGATGACAAAATGTCTTTCTTTTTTAAGGCTGAATTGTATTTCATTGTGTATATATACACCACTTTTTTTTTTTTTTTTGACCAGTGGCTGGTATGAGGGATCCACACCCATGATCTTGATGTTATAAGACTGTGCTCTAACCAATTGAGCTGCTCACCGGCTGGCCCCTATACCACATTTTCTTTATCCATTTGTCTGTTGATGGACACTTAGTTTGATTTCATAACTCGGCTTTTGTGAGTAGTGCTGCAGTGAACATGGGAGTGCAGACATCTCTTCAACACACTAAATTCAAATCTTTTGGGTAAACTCAGAAATGGGATTGCTGGATCTACTGATGGTTTTTTAACTACTGTTTTTCTTAACTACAGACACCCAGTTTTTCCTTATGATAAAGACAGTGTTTGGCTAATGAGCAAGGTGGTGAGGTCATCCAGTGAGTCAGAGGAACAGATCTGGGAAACAGAAGAGGATGATGACATGACAGAAGGTGATTTAGGGTATGGCCTCGGAAGAAGGTCTGGTGGTGTTCATGAAGTTTCACATTTATTTACATCCAGAAGAAGATCAGATGGAAAGAACTTTAGCCCTCCCCCATTTCCAAGAAAGGGGAAAGAAAGAAGTGAAGCCATTTTTCAGTATTCTGAGCATAAGAGCTTGCAAGATACATACCTTCACGGGTCCAGAATTGCCAGTTACAGACGACAAAGTAGTACGGGTAAGAATGCCGAATTTCCTTTCCTTCCTCCTTTCCCCTGTGAATATTATCAGTGCTTTAACCCTTCCAACACATAGTGGTAACCATAGGGGATTTTAGAAATTCATCTTTGTTCACCTTTTGTGACTGGTGATACACAAAAGTAATCGATGTTTATATTTCCAAGTATTGTGAAAATTGTGAAATACAGTAGTTAATCTGCATTAATAATATATGTTTGTCAGTGATATCAGTAAGTGATTAATCACCTTGCTTTTTTGTGATTTAGTTTTACTTATTTATTTATTCTTTTAGTCAGCAGATGCTTATTGGGTACCATTAGGTGTCAGGCACAGGTCTAGGTTCTTGGAATAATGTCAGTGAACAAAACAGTCAAATGCCCTAATGTCATGGATTTCACATTCTAGTAGAGGAGATAGAAAATAAACCTGCAAATCAACATATATTTAACAGCAGGCAGTGGTAAGTGAAGGCATAGTGAGTGATTGTCGGGGATGGGGCACTACTTTCTCAGGCCAGGGTTAGGGAAGACCTCTCTAAGGAGGTGATATTTGAGCACCTGAATGAAGTGGAGAGCATGCCTCATGGTTATCTGGCAAAGGAGTGTTCCAGGCAGAACTCAGATGCTTCCGATTCTTTTAGGATGTCATGAAATTCTCAAATATTGTCAAAGCAAAATTAATCTTAATATATTATAACCAAAAAGAATTTATGCCTTACATTAGGGAAAGAATAAAATTGAGAGTCATATTTCTACAGAATGTTACAACTCCAAAATGATTGTGAATCCATGGTTGAGTCTATGCCTGTACTGTGGCACCAGCTCTTTATTTGGCTGAATCTTTTGTAATACATGTTGTAAAATTTTCACTCCTGAAACTTCCCCCACCAAAGATGAGCAAACACTAATTAGAACAACACAAGAATAATTTAAGAAACGTGGTTTCAAAATTTACAAAATGCATGTTGCAGCTTGCGGTTCATCCCCATCCTTCAGATTCGTCTTGAAATTAGCATGGGATTATTTATAGATTTTTCTCTTCCAATTCCTTATTATACATAGAGGATGGATACTGTTTTGTAAGCAAGAAATTTAAAACTGAACATGATGCTAAGATGCCTTTAAACATGAGGAAACTGCTGGGATATAAACAAGATGTAATAGTAACAGTATGAGCTCCAGTTTTGTTGGTTTATGGACTTTTTATCTTTTTATCAATGTTTCCCCAATCCTAGGAAAGGGTATTGTATTAGTTTCTTGTTGCTAATAGATAATTTCCAAAATACCACAAACTTAGTGGCTTAAAACAACACAAATTTGTTATCTTACAGTTCTGGAGGTCAAAAGTCTAAAACAAATTTCACTGGGATAAAATCAAGTTGTTGGCAGGAGAGCCCCCTGTGTTCCTTCTGGAGGCTCTCGGGGAGAATCTGTTCCCTTGCCTTTCCAGCTTCCAGAGGCTGTCTGCATTCTTCTTCGGCTTGTGGCCCCCTTCCTCTATCTTCAAAGCCAACAATGGCTAGTTGAGCCTTTCCTACATCATATCCCTCTCACACTGACTCTCTTGCCTCTCTTTCATTTATATGTACTCTTATGGGTACATTGGACCCACCTGGATAATCCAGGATAATCTCCCATCTCAAAATTCTGAATATGTTGATAACTTCAAGGTCAAGGGTTCAGATCCCTATACTGACCAGATGAAAAAAGAAAATTCTTTGGTACATTGGACCCACCTGGATAATCCAGGATAATCTCCCATCTCAAAATTCTGAATATGTGGATAACTTCAAGGTCAAGGGTTCAGATCCCTATACTGACCAGATGAAAAAAGAAAATTCTTTTTTTTTTTTTTTTAAAGATGACCGGTAAGGGGATCTTAACCCTTGACTTGGTGTTATCAGCACCACGCTCTACCAAGTGAGCTAACCTGCCATCCCTATATAGGGATCCGAACCTGTGGCCTTGGTGTTATCAGCACCACACTCTCCCAAGTGAGCCACGGGCCGACCCTGAAAAATGAAAATTCTTAATCACCTCTGCAAAGTCCCTTTTGCAGTGAATTCAAAGATCCTGGGGATTAGGATGTGGACATCTTTGGCTGCCATTATTATGCCTACCACAAATATTAATAGAACAGAAGTTGTCATTGCCAATCCAATGTCACTTCTGTCCCTGTTTGGAACCCTGAATCATCACAGTAAAAACATGATTTAAGTTTTGCCTTGGATACCGTCATGCTGATGGATTCAGAATAACAAAGGAAAAAATAGTTTTGAAAAATTTTTAATGGCCTTCAAAATATTTTTTCTAATGTTATTTTTCTTTCTTTTACTTCTTACAGTTGCTTGCAGTTTACCACCTTAATATTTTTTTTATTGTGAGTGAGACAGAAATGAAGATAAAGCTCCTAGGAGGCTCAGTTTAATTTCTCAATTGATTACATTCAGGAGAGAATAATAGAAGTTACAGGAGCCTTCTAGTCATTCTCCTTGGAAAGAAATTAAATTCAGGTTATTTGTTCAATATTCATAATACTACATTGATCAAGTGTGTTAGTCCGTTTTTGTGTTGCTGTAACAGAATACCTGAGACTGAGTGATTTATAAAGGAAAATGACATTTATTGCTTACAGTTGCTGAGGCTGGGAAGTCTGAAGTCCATTTGGTGGTGGTGACAGTGACTCAGGGGTCTCACATTGCAAGATGGTGGAAGCAGAGAGAGCAGAGAGAGAGAGCAAGACAGACTCTCCTCTTCTTTTAAAGCTCTCAGAACTATACCC
This sequence comes from Galeopterus variegatus, assembly GCF_000696425.1. Taxonomy (NCBI): domain Eukaryota; kingdom Metazoa; phylum Chordata; class Mammalia; order Dermoptera; family Cynocephalidae; genus Galeopterus; species Galeopterus variegatus. The sequence goes on from NW_007730379.1 coordinate 32,018, forward strand.
TTGACAATCATTTTTAATCCATTCACTACTGCACGGCCCGACAATCCAATCACCCCTTCAAGGCTCCACCTCTCAATTACCATAATAGGATTTCCCATCCTCTTGTCACAGTGGGGCTAAGTTTCTAATACATGTTTCAGTGAGTTTTGAGGGGACGTAATTCAATCCACTACATCAAGCTTAAGTCAAACACCAAAATCTTTTCATTTTACTCACTCACATTCATGTTTTTCTATTTTGTGTTACCAATTCATTAACATCAATTTTATTTGAGAGTCCTTTTTTTTGTCTTTTTATTCAAAGTATGTGTCTTCATTTGTGAAATGTTGTAAGCTATATATTTTTTATCATTATTTGTTTTATTACAGTTCTTTTTGGAATTAGGGAAAAACCTGTATGTGATATTTTATAAACAAATCCCTTATACTTAACTAGTTAAAGAAAATATTCAAGTTTTTTTTTTTTCTGATAGATTCTAATTCAGAATTGTCAAATGAAGAATTAAGGCAACGTCTTCATGAAACTTTAGAGGTAGGTTCTCTGGCTAATATAAAAATTCTCGTGTGAATAAAGTCCACCAATAGGTATTGTGTTTAAGTAATACCAAAATTGTATGGAAGGCACATATTCTTGATTAACTACAGTCTAAAGCTGATACTTTTCAGTTGACCTCCTGTTTCCTATCCTCCTCATCTTTTAATGAGGCTACTTATGGAAACATGCCCACCAGTTCTTCTTCCAGAAGTAGACCCTACTTCTCTAATATCCTCCTTGAGAAAATAGTTATTACTTCCTTCCCTATATGTGTGGCTTGAAACAACCTGACTTTACTTAATCTCCTTGAAACCAGAAGACCAGAGAGTCTCTCAAGTAGTCTGAGGAGTCTGTCCCACTTGGTGGAAATAGTTTCTGTGAGGGATGGCTATCCTTTGGGAAACAAGAAGCCCACCTTAGAGTGTGTTTGTGACTCTTGTGAAAGCTACTGAGTTGGTTTCCTAGGACTGCTGTGACAAAGTACCTGGTGGCTTAAAATTACAGAAATCGATTCTCTCTCAGTTCTTGCTCCCTCTGAAGTCTCCAGAGGAAAATTCTTCTTTGCTTCTTCTGGTGGTTGCTGCAGTTCTTGGCTTTCCTTGGCTGGTAGCTGCACAAATCCAGTCTCTGCCTCTGTCACCACATGGGCTTCTCCCTGTGTGTCTGTATCTAAATTTCCTTCATTTTATAAGGACACCAGCCATTGGATTGGAGCTCACCCTAATCCAGTATGGTGTCATCTTAACTTGCTTAATTCTGTTAAATTAAGCTAAATTTGTCCAGAGGCTGCCTCCTTACCTGGAGTCCCTATATAAGGAACTGTGACCTAACAGTTTGTAAACAAACAGAAAGCCTAATTCAGGAGTCTATTTTTTGTAACAACTAGCTGAGTCTCAGCCAATCACAGCAGCTGAGCTTTAGCCAATCACAGGCTGCCAACTGATCAGACCATGTCCAAATTAGGCAAAAGCTGAGCTGATTGGTTGATCAAGCTGTTTCTATACCTCACTGCCATTTTGTCAGTAAATGCTGCCTGGCTCACTTTGCTGAGCAGAGTTTTCTGAACCTCTTCTGTTTCTGAAGGCAGCCTGATTCATAAATTGTTCTTTGTTCAATTAAACTGCTAAATTTAATTTGCCTAAAGTTTTTTATTTTTTTAACACATCTGCAAAAACCCATTTTCTTTTTTTTTTTTTTTAAGAGATGACCGGTAAGGGGATCTTAACCCTTAACTTGGTGTTGTCAGCACCACGCTCTCCCAAGGAGCTAACTGGCCATCCGTATATAGGTATCCGAACCTGTGGCCTTGCTGTTATCAGCACCACACTCTCCCAATTGAGCCACGGACCGACCCCAAAACTCCATTTTCAAGTAAGGTCATTTTCACAGTAGCAGGGGGTTAGGACTTGAACATATTTTTGGTGGGAGGACACAATTCAACCCACAATAGCTACTGTAGCTATGTAAATGGCCATGTGCTTATATTTTATGTGACATAAAGATTTTTTTTTTTCCCATATTATTAGCTGTGTGGCCTACCTGGGTAAAAGCAAAAGATTTGGGCTTTTTAGTTACGCACAATAGCTACTGTAGCTATGTAAATGGCCATGTGCTTATATTTTATGTGACATAAAGATTTTTTTTTCCCCATATTATTAGCTGTGTGGCCTACCTGGGTAAAAGCAAAAGATTTGGGCTTTTTAGTTACAACTGGCACCAGCTAGTAAGGCTCTACCTCATTTGTAGGTGCTTTGAGCTAAGAGTAAATGTAGACTAGCTAAATTGGTAATTTTGGGGTTTCGTATCTTACTGACAGGAAGACTAATTTTATTTCTGTCCTCAGGAGGTAGAAATTTTAAAAACTGATCTTGAGGCATCTCAAAGACAACTTGAAGGTAAAGAGGAAGCATTGAAAATTCTTCAAAGCATGGTAAGAAGTGATTTTTAAACTTTCATCATTTATACATTCCAATAAGTGGTATGATTTTAGCTTTTAATACAAGAGCAGTAGTGCTTAATATAGATATTTTAGGTATAGTTTTTTTAACAGCTTTATAATTTATATATGACAAATTTCACTTATTTAAAGTGTGCAGCACAATTTATTTTTATTAAACTTAAAGTTGTGCAGTTATCACTGCAATCTGATTTTAGAACATTCCCAACATCCCAAAAAAGGAACTTCGTGCCCATCAGCATTCGTCATTCCCACCTCAGCCCCAGACAACCACTAATCTGCTTCCTGTCGTATAGATTTGCATTTTCTGCCTTTTCTATTTCATAAAAATAGAATCGTACAATATGTGACTGGATTCTTTTGCATGTGGATTCGTTTGGTTAGCATGTTTTTGAGGTTCAAGCATGATGTGGCATATATTGGTACTTTTTTCCTTTTTATTGCCAAATAATACTCCATTGTATGGATATATCACATTTTGTTTATTCATTCACCAGTTGATGGACATTGGGGTTGTTTTCACTTTCAGACTATGGTGAATAATACTGCCATGAACATTTTCTTTGTGAGGAAAATTCATTCATTCTTTCCCACATTCAATGGAAAAGAGCCACACCACGATCTGATTTTTGAACTATCAAACTCTCCACAAAAGGTGGTCACTGTGAAATTCTCAACTCAAGTTAATTTTCTGTTGTCTTAAGATAAAAATGTGAACTTCACTGTGCATACAGGAATGACTAGAAATTTCATTCGTACTGATGCCTTTTTTATTTTTCTTAGGCAATACTTGGCAAAGCTACAAGTCATACCCAGGCAGTGCTTCAAAAAACTGTGCAACAAAAGAAATCCTTGGAGAAGGTATTTGCCACTTTTGGTGTACACTCGTTCAATAAGCTTTAAATAGAATTTACTGTTTCATCCCACTAATGGATATGTCATTTGTGTGTACCCTCTGCTAGGTGTGCTTCAATTTCTCATGGTATTCCCTTTTGTAGCTGACAGTCTAAAACAGATTGTCACATGGGCAAAGAGTTCAGGGTACTTACGTTTCCCCTTTTTAAGGTAGGAGGAGGCCTGCCAAATTGATATTTCCTGGTTTTCTTTTTGTTTTTCTATTCCCTGCTTGCCTGGCACGGCCTGCTTCTTTCTGATCATGCCATCATTACTCTGAAGTTAGGAATCATCCTAGATGGTCACATTTCTATGCCTGTTGTGCCCTCACTTGTTGGGACCATTTGGACTAAGACTTCCAGGAGTGAATTTTGCTTGTGGTGTCTTCCTGGGTTAGGGAGGGGTACACTGAGAAATCTGGGTTCAGTCAAGCAAATTTTGAAGCTAAACAATTCAAAGTTCTTCCTATATTAAGTGAGCCTTGGCAAAGTTTATTTGAGTGCTAAAGAGGTGTGCTATATGTGTTTACAAATGTGAAAAATACTCTTTTCGAGCGATAATTAATTTTTTCTCTTTAAACTATTTCTGTGAAATGATTAGATGATTTATTTCAGGAATTCACAATGTCCTGAATGATTTATTTGTAGTAATTTTCAATGAAAGTGGTATTTTCTTTCTATAGGAAATAAATGCCTTGCAGTGGGAAATAGAATTTGATCAGAATAGATTTAAAAATATGGAGGAATCCTGGACCCAAAAATATGACAGGTTTGTGTGTTATTATTACATAATTTTTCTATGAAAATCCTTAAAATGTGTGTAATTCAAATGTAGCTTAGGCTTTCTTCTTCTTTGAGCTAACTGTAAATATTATAAAATTCTTATTGCTTATCCAGTTACCAATTCCATATTTTCCTGTTAGTGCTCATTTCTTTTTTAAAAAAATACAATGTAAACTATTTTTAAACCCAGTAAAGAGCTATGTTTTCCAAATTATTTTAACATTGGAACTGTTTGTTTTTTCAAACAAAATCTTTTCAGCAACTCTTTTATTAGTGTGTTTATTTAATAACTTTAAATTATACACTTATTATAAGTCAATTATTTAGAAAATGATCTATCTGGAGTTATAAATGGCTTTATCTAGTTAAATTTATTGTTTCTTAACTTTTTATTTATTTGTTTGTTTGTTTTGTTTTTATTTTTTGGCGGCTGGCTGGTATAAGGATCTGAACCCTTGACCTTGGTGTTGTAACACCATGCTCTAACCAACTTACCTAACTGGCCAGCCTTAACTTTTTATTTTCAAATAATCAAAGACTTACAGAAAAGTTGCAAGAATAGTACAAAGAATTTCTATATATCTTTCACTGAGATTCCTCAAATTTAACTCTTTACCACATTTGCTTTATCATTATTTCTCCCTTTCTTTCTCTCTCTCCTTATAGATAGATAGGTACAGACACATATAATTCTTATATTTATTTATTTATTTTTTAAAAGATGACCGGTAAGGGGATCTTAACCCTTGGCTTGGTGTTGTCAGCACCACGCTCAGCCAGTGAATGAACCAGCCATCCCTATATAGGATCTGAAACCATGGCCTTGGTGTTATCAGCACCGCACTCTCCCGAGTGAGCCACGGGCCGGCCCTATAATTCTTATATTTATCTAGAACCATTTAAAAGTAAGTTGCATATAAAAGTAAGTTGAGGCCCCCTTACTCTAAATACTTCAGTTTGTATTTTTAAAAAAGCCTGCTCTCAGCTGGCCCGGTGGCACACTCGGTAGAGTGCGGCGCTTGGGAGTGTGGTGGTGCTCCCGCCGAGGGGTTGGATCCCATTTAGAGACCGGTCCGCTCACTGGTTGAGCGCGATGCGGGCGCAACACCGAGGGTTGCGATCCCGTTGCTGGGCGCGACACCGAGGGTTGCGATCCCATTACCAGTCACGAAAAAAGACAAAAAGGAAAAAAAAAAAAAAGCATGCTCTCTCTTTTTTTGGTGGCTGGTCGATATGGGGATCTGAACCTTTGACCTCAGTGTTATGACACCATGCTCTAACCAGCTGAGCTAACAGACCAGTCCTTGGTCATTCTCTTTCTTAACCATAGTATTATGATAAAAATCAAGACATTAGGGCTGGCCAGTTAGCTCAGTTGGTTAGAGCATGGTGCTGATAACACCAAGGTCCAGGGTTCAATCCCTTTACTGGCCAGCTGCCCCCCAAAAACCCAAAAAACGTTGTGCAACCATCATCACTATCCATCCACAGAACTCTTTCCATCTTACAAAACTGGAGTTCTGGGCTGGCCAGTAAGCTCAGTTGGTTAGAGCGCAGGCTTATAACACTAAAGTCATGATTTAGTGTTTTGGCAGCTGGCTGGGGATCTGTACCAGCCAGCTGCCAAAAAAAAAAAAAAAGAACTCTATACCACTAAACAATAACTCCCCATTTCCCCCTCCCCCAGCTTCTGCCAACCACCATTCTATTTTCTGTCTCTATGAATTGGACTACTCTGGGTACCTCATATTAGTGGAATCATACAATTTTTCTTTTCTGTAACTGGCTTATGGCACTTAGCAACTGTCTTCAAGGTTCACCCATGTTGTAGCATATTTTAGAGTTTCTTTCCTTTGTAAGGCTGAATAATATTCCATTGTATGTATATGACACATTTTGCTTATTCATTCTTCCCTTGATGGACACGTGGATTGCTTACACATTTTGGCTCTTTCGAATGCTGCTTCTATGAACATGGGTGTATCTTATGTATCTTTCTTTACATTAAAGACTTTTTTTTTTTCAGAGTAGAGTAGTTATAGGTTCACAGAAAAATTGAGTAGAAGTACAGAGATTTCCCATATACTCCCTGCCTGGGTACCACTATCAACATCTAGTAGTGGTACTTTTGTTACAGTTGATGAACCCACATTGACACATCATTACTACTCAGTCCATAGTTTACTTGGGGGCCTATGTATCTTTTTATGCAAGTTTTTGCAGGTGACCTACACATGTAGTTGGTGTTCAAATGGTATATTAAGTTGAATTAAAACTTTAATAAAGAGAATGAGCGTGCAGAGTGGATGCCTTAGAAATATTTCTGGTTCTGATTATTTCTCAACTAAGTATACAGAAGGGTTAAGAGCGTGTTTATAATCTTACCATACTCCTTTAAATTGTTTTTATTTTTATGATACATGTATTTTAGAAAATTTTAGAATATTTTGAAGTAGGAAAAAATATATTTAGGTGTTTGCTTTCTAATTATGGAAATAAAAATATTCTCACTCAGTGAGGAGGTTTTAATGTTTTAGTTATTTGAAGGGTACTTTTTTCCAGACTAAACTGTGAAAATTCAGTCCTCAAAGAGACCTTGAAGCTTAAAACAGAAGAAATTAAAATGTTAAAGTCTGAAAATGCAGGTAAGTGAAGAATGGTCTTTTGATGATTCTTTAAGAATATTATATTAAAAGATCAGTTTTATATAGAGTGTTCTGTATTAAGAACACACATATCAATAGAAACAAAGTGCTAGTATTTTGAAATAAAATATTTTAAAGATAATAGAAGGAAGAAATGCATCATTTAGGTTTTTTTAGTTAAAAAAGTTATCAAGGTGAAATTCACAGAACATAAAATTAACCACTCAGAAGTGAAGAATTCAGGGCCGGCCCGGTGGTGCACTCGGTAGAGTGCGGCGCTTGGGAGTGTGGCGGCACTCCCGCCGAGGGTTCGGATCCCATATAGAGACCGGTCCGCTCACTGGTTGAGCGCGGTGCGGATTTTCCTAGAGCAAACAAGGAACAGACTTCAGTTGCAAAGTTAAGATGATTCCACATTAAAAATAACATCTGGGCTGGCCAGTTAGTTCACTTGGGAGAGCCTGGTGCTGGTAACACCGAAGTCATGGGTTTGGATCCCTGCACTGGTCATCTGCCAAAAAAATATAAAATAAAAGTAACATCTTATCTAGTATCACATATTTATTATCTCATATGATACCCACCAATCTATCAGATAGGTTTTCTGGATGGAGCCAGATCTTGTGGGAAATGTCTGTTGTGTATGCATTGCTTATAAGAAATGAGTATATGATGTTGGTGTAACTAGATTAAATGAAGGTGTAATTAGGCTATATAACTAACACTTCCCTGTATGGCCCCTCCTAGTTTTGAATCAACAGTATTTGGAGACACTCGCGATGCTCGATATCAAACAGCAGAAGGCGGCTCAAGAAAACATGCTCCATGATAAAAGTGGCTTTACAGAAATTTCAGGTCTCGAGGTAGGTAGGCATATATGAAAGTTGAACAGGAAGGGCATTTTCTACTTTGCTTTTCTTTCCCCTATCACCTGTTGGTTCATGGTCTAGGATAATGCCATACTCAGTAATGGGGAGACTGAGAGGGAGAAAGGCCCATGGGTTGCCTGGTCATTTCTTCCATCCTTGCTGGTACCAGGCCCTTTATGTATGACATTCTTGGACATTAGGGAATGTGCTGGCTACGTCTTGCCCGGTATGTTTCTTGTTGTTACAGTTCTAGCCGAAGCTATGTTAGCAGTGTCTTGCAGCTAGGTAGGGGCTCACAGTTTCAGGGGACCTTCACACACATTATTTTATCTGATCTTCACAGTAGACTTGTGAGGCCTGCAAAGCATTACCATTTTAGAGAGGAGGAAACTAAGGCTCGTATAAAATTCAGTTACTTTCCCAGGATGACAAGGTCAGTCTGTGGTTGAGCCAGGTTCAGAACAAAGATCTGATGCATCGCTAATCACATGCTGATGTGTTAAATGTCTTAACAATGTGGGAGTTTGGCTAATAAGGTCAAAAGGGTCCTATGATTCATAAGAAATTAGAAGCATAACACAGGGGGCAGCCACTCACTCATTGTAGAACTTCAATAAAAGCAATTGTGATAATACCAGCAAATACTTCTACAGTTCTTAGCAAGTGCTGGATGTTGTTCTAAGTGCTTTACATAGATTGGCACATGTAATCCTTACAATGACCCCATAAAGTGGGTACTGTTATAATCCCTACTTTTTTCCTTATTTTTTCCTTTTCATTTAGTTTTCAGTGTAAAGCAAAATTTTATACATATTAAATTTATACTTAAGTTCCTCAGACATCAAGTATTCATATATAACTTTCATCAACTATGATGAATGTTAATGAAAGGATAGTAAGGTGTTTGGCACTAACTTTTTAAGCATTTTTAAGAGAATGTGCTAATTCTCCCTTCTTGGCAGAAACTATTTTAAAGTGGTGGCTTGAAGAGGACAAAACAAGCTTAAATCTGGTCCTGGGGCCTGGAGCAGCACTGTATAGTATGTCATGTAGTAACTGAGCTGTGTAAATACCTCTGGATGAGATCCGCACATGCAGATAGGACTTTAGCCATTGGAGATGTCCCCTGTGTTAGGTTAATTCAGGACAGAAGCTGTTCATAATCACAGTCCCTTTCCCTCCTCCTTACCACTCCACCCTGCAGAGAGAGGGGAAAAGTTATTGTTTTCTACTTTCCAGTAGAGGACCCCTCTTGTTTTAAATGTTTGGTTTGAGAGCTTCTTGTGAAAACTCTTTAATAGGAAAATCTGATAGAGTTTGGATAGCTGGTACATTTGACAATAAAACAGGTTGAATATTCCTTATCCAAAATGCTTGGGACCATAATTGTTTCACATTTCAGATATTCGAAATAGGGATGCTCAACCTGTACGGTATATGAGATCTCACAATTCTGTCATCTCATTATCCACAAAGTCTCTAAATAATTTGTGTTTACGTGTTCCCTTTTTGAAAATCTGACAAATTTTCCTAGAGCAAACAAGGAACAGACTTCAGTTGCAAAGTTAAGATGATTCCACATTAAAAATAACATCTGGGCTGGCCAGTTAGTTCACTTGGGAGAGCCTGGTGCTGGTAACACCGAAGTCATGGGTTTGGATCCCTGCACTGGTCATCTGCCAAAAAAATATAAAATAAAATAAAAGTAACATCTTATCTAGTATCACATATTTATTATCTCATATGATACCCACCAATCTATCAGATAGGTTTTCTGGATGGAGCCAGATCTTGTGGGAAATGTCTGTTGTGTATGCATTGCTTATAAGAAATGAGTATATGATGTTGGTGTAACTAGATTAAATGAAGGTGTAATTAGGCTATATAACTAACACTTCCCTGTATGGCCCCTCCTAGTTTTGAATCAACAGTATTTGGAGACACTCGCGATGCTCGATATCAAACAGCAGAAGGCGGCTCAAGAAAACATGCTCCATGATAAAAGTGGCTTTACAGAAATTTCAGGTCTCGAGGTAGGTAGGCATATATGAAAGTTGAACAGGAAGGGCATTTTCTACTTTGCTTTTCTTTCCCCTATCACCTGTTGGTTCATGGTCTAGGATAATGCCATACTCAGTAATGGGGAGACTGAGAGGGAGAAAGGCCCATGGGTTGCCTGGTCATTTCTTCCATCCTTGCTGGTACCAGGCCCTTTATGTATGACATTCTTGGACATTAGGGAATGTGCTGGCTACGTCTTGCCCGGTATGTTTCTTGTTGTTACAGTTCTAGCCGAAGCTATGTTAGCAGTGTCTTGCAGCTAGGTAGGGGCTCACAGTTTCAGGGGACCTTCACACACATTATTTTATCTGATCTTCACAGTAGACTTGTGAGGCCTGCAAAGCATTACCATTTTAGAGAGGAGGAAACTAAGGCTCGTATAAAATTCAGTTACTTTCCCAGGATGACAAGGTCAGTCTGTGGTTGAGCCAGGTTCAGAACAAAGATCTGATGCATCGCTAATCACATGCTGATGTGTTAAATGTCTTAACAATGTGGGAGTTTGGCTAATAAGGTCAAAAGGGTCCTATGATTCATAAGAAATTAGAAGCATAACACAGGGGGCAGCCACTCACTCATTGTAGAACTTCAATAAAAGCAATTGTGATAATACCAGCAAATACTTCTACAGTTCTTAGCAAGTGCTGGATGTTGTTCTAAGTGCTTTACATAGATTGGCACATGTAATCCTTACAATGACCCCATAAAGTGGGTACTGTTATAATCCCTACTTTACAAATGAAGTAACAGAGGCACAGAGGGGTTAAGTAATTTGCCCAAAGTCACACAGCTATAGTGGTAGAGCTGGAATTTGCACCCAGGTGTACTGGGTTTAGAGTCTGCTTTTGGTTTCTATGCTGTACTGTCATGGGTAGAAAACTAGTGTAACAGCAAAAAGGAAAAATAAAAGAAACTGAACTGAGAGAAAGTTCAGGGAAAGAGTGTATTATTATTATAGTTTTGAGTAGGTTATGGGGCAGCGTTACCTCAGGCCAGGCAGGAACAAGGGCCCTGACCCAGCTGATGAAGGAATGCTAAGGCAAGGAAGGAGAATTAGGATTCAGAGGTCCTTGCCCAAAGCTTGCGTTTTTATGTTGGCCTCCCCAGGTCCTAGTTGCTTTTGGCAACTTTGTTTTTTTTTCCTTTTTGTCTTTTTTACTGACCGGTAACAGGATCGCAACCCTCAGTGTCGCACCTGTACCGGGGACCGGCAACGGGATCGCAACCTTTGGTGTTGGGCCTGCACCGCGCTCAGCCAGTGAGCGGGAACCAGTCTCCACATGGGATCCAAACCCTCGGCGGGAGCGCCGCCGCTTGCTCTCCAGTGTGCCACCGGGCCGGCCCGCTTTTGGCAACTTTGGCAGGGACAATTATCAGGAGCAGGAAAATGAAAAGGAAAAATACCTATCTGCCATATATCAACCATTTATGTACGCAGTTCAACTGAAAGCTGACTCTGTGCTTCACTATTATCTTTGATGTGAGAAAGAATTTTCTGAAATGGCGTTTGCACTAAGGGAGGCAGTGGAATCTTCTTTCCTAAGTCTCTAGGGTAGGATTATGTTTTAAACCAACCCATCTGTGTGAAATTTACAGCAACAGGAAGAAGCATAGACAATAATTTTATACTAAATTCCACGTGAAACTTTAAAAAGATATGACACAATATTTGAATAGACTGCCCTCATTAAATTGGTAGTTATTAGAGTATGTTGGGAAAGAAACTTGTGGTTAGCTTCCAAAGTGGGTTAAAGAAAAGTAAAATTCTTGGGCCGGCCCGGTGGCGCACTGCTTGGGAAGCGTGGCGGCGCTCCCGCCGAGGGTTCAGATCCCACATACAGACCGGCCGCTCACTGGCTGAGCGAGGAGCGGGGGCAGCGCCGGGGGTTGCGATCCCGTTGCCGGTCCCGGTCCGGTACGGGCGCGACACTGAGGGTTGCGATCCGTTGCCAGTCACGAAAAAAGACAAAAAAAAAAAAAAAAGAAAGAAAAGTAAAATTCTTACTTCCAGCTATAGAGGTCAACCAGGAGGGACCTATATGGAATATTTTATTCATTTTTTTTTAGGAGGGGAGGGATGATTGTTTTCCTTGTTGACATTAAAATTCACAAATCATTTCTGAGCATGCACCTCTCTGGGGAGGGAGTGGCAGTGGTGAATTCTGGGCCTCTGGGCCACGCCTGGCCGCAGGAAATCCATGCTGTGGGTGTTAATGTTAACGACTTTGTAAAGGCTCTGTTCCTGCTGAGGCAGGACTATAGGAATCTGATGCCAGGGTTACAGGTTATAAGAATGAAAAGAAGGAAGTTAGAATTCTTTTAGTTTTTGTTCCAAGTAATGACATTCTTAACTCATTTGTAGTTAATTTCCACTTAGCTCCTGAAATCCTGTTCTAAGCTTTCTTCTATTTATTTTTCCTTTACAGCTTTTTTTGGATCAGATGTTTGAATAGTAGTGTACGTGAGTGTGTGTGGGTGCCCCTGTATTTGTGTGCAGCTAAAACACTGTGACACTTAGTAATGGGTGTAATGCTTTTGAATTTAAAGCTTGCAGTCCTTGGAGCCTGCCTTTGTCACAGTCCTGGAGGCAGACCCTGTTCTTGTGCCAGAATGGCAGCGTCCACTCGGAAACTGCTTCTTCAGCTCAAACAAGAGGTATTGCATTATCACAACAGCAAAAGCTTTGGTTTTGTTGCTCTATTAATAGTAGAATAAATGGAGGTATCTGCAATAGTTAACTTCACTTTAGTAGTCATTGGCTATGGAACTTATGCTCAGTTTTATATGATATACTAACTTATAAACTAGACTTGGTTTATACTTGGTTCCAAAATACAAATAGTACTTGGCATAATATTTGAAGCCATGTAAAGTCATTTGCCTAAGTTTGTAGTTAATATTTCCTAAATGCATATTTTTGTCATCTCTACATGGTCCCAAAATTAGTATATAATAGAGAACAAAGGTGCATTTATGCTTAAAATCACTAAGATCAGCAACACTGATCAATGGGGAGACCTACGTAGGTTTTATTTGAAAAGCAACAAGGTACAGTGGAAGGAACCAGCCAGACCTACGCTGGTATCTTTGCCCCGTCATTTACGAGCTGTGTGACTTTGGACAGATAAGTCTCAGTTTTCTCATATGTTAAATGGAGGGTAATTACCTTGGAGGTTGTTGTGAGAATAGAAGAAATAGACATATAATGTTTAGCATAGTGCCATGAACATGTCAGGCATTTAATAAAATGATAGCTGCCATTATAATGGGGCTTTAATTACAAAAATAGTACATGGACCATAATTCTAAAAATATTTTACCTTTATTGAAGAATTGGAACTTAAAGTCTTTGGAGTAAATGGGAAAGCGAAAAGCTGAACATTAGCAATTAATTAGGAAGAGCATGAGATTACATGGATCGGAGTCAAGATCACCTATAGAAGATATTTGAAAGGTAGTATTTATAATGATTTTCAGTGGTTTTGTCTAGAATGGCCCAAAGCAAAGTTGAAATGCAGCCTTTGGCATCCTCCCTTCCTTCTTGCTGGGCCCTTCATTGTGGGCTGGACACACAGAAAGCCTGTCTACGGTAGTATGGTCCGAGAGTTGGGTTAGCAGGGAATTGACAGTCACCATAATGGAAACTGCTGGTAATCCAGATCAGAGTGGGCCACTACTGCAGAAGGGAATAGCAAATACTACTTAGTTTAAGCAGATAAACTAGATCAAACACAGGCAATAGACCAGTGCTAGGCAGGGAGACAGCATATGCTAATTTGATTCAGCATTCAGGCAAGAATTGTTCTGGTTTTGCCTCTGACACCTCCCAAACTTTCTTTCAAAACCAGTTGGAACTTTTGCAGAAGAGTAAAGAAGAAGCGTACATAATGGCAGATGCATTCAGAATTGCATTTGAGCAACAATTAATGAGGAAAAATGACCAGGCACTAAGATTGACACAAATGGATAAAATGTGTTCAAAAGCAGCAAAACGGATAAATTGGAAGCACCTTAAAGAGGATGGTAACTATAAATTATAATGGCAATAATCAGGTGTAGTTTTAGTTGTTTTGGTTGTAATCAAAGTTGATGAAGCACATTTAATACAATGTGGGAAAACAGGATTGAAATTTCACATATAGCTGTGATTTATTTAAAAATTTAGCAACTATGGAAAAAAGGTAGTTATTGGGTATTACATATACAAATAAACTACTGGAATCAACAAAACCATAAAATAACAGGAGAATCTCTTTTCTAGTATTTTCTTTTTCTTAGAATTTCTTTTTCTAGTATTTTCTTTTTTAAAGATGACTGGTAAGGGGATCTCAACCCTTGGCTTGGTGTTGTCAGCACCACGCTCAGCCAGTGAGCCAACTGGCCACCCCTATATAGGATCCGAACCCGTGGCCTTGGTGTTATCAGCACTGCACTCTCCTGAGTGAGCCACGGACCAGCCCTTCATTTTTTTTTTTTTTGGTGGCTGGCCAGTGGGGATCCAAACACCGCACTTTAACTGAGCTAACAGGCCAGCCCTCTTCTATTTCATTTAAACAAGACCATGTTTGGTGAAAAATTTATAATGAAAGTATTAGATGATTAAAGGGAAACTGCCAAGAAGGAAGTAATATTGAAATTGATATTTAAACTCAACATTAAATCTATGTATTTAACTAAACTTTATTGAAATATGTGCTTCTGAAAAAGACATGTAAGGGTAGAGGAAAAATCTGAAGTTGGACAAATCAGTAAAATATTCTTATAGAAAATGAAACAGAAGTTTAGTTTTAGGTTTTAGTTCATGAGCCTATCAAAAGTTCATGGCCATGTTTGAGTATTATTATTTTAGTATATGCAAAATATATAAAGATGCCATGAGAGAATGAAATGAATATTGAAGTAGATCTTCCAAAATAAACAAAGTAGCTGTTTAGAAATTTTAGTTTCTCTAAATAGTCATATCGTATCAGAATTCATATTGCATCAGTTAAAAATGGCAATTAAGGGCCGGCCCTGTGGCGCACTCGGGAGAGTGCGGCGCTGGGAGCGCAGCGATGCTCCCACCGCAGGTTTGGATCCTACATAGGACTGGCCGGTGTGCTCACTGGCTGAGCACGGTGCGGGCGACACCACACCAAGGGTTGCGATCCCCTTACCGGTCACGAAAAAGACAAAAAAAAACCAAAATGGCAATTAAGTTATAATTTGAAACCATTTTTCAGTCAAGAATGATTAAAATGAAGTTTATAAGAAGTTTAAATGTTTAAGTATGAAAATTCTGCGATGACTATATTTCTAAATATTTTCTAATATGTCAAATCCATATGCTAATTCCAGTATCTCTTATATTCAGATGAACCTCAGGACTTATAATATTAAAAATGAAACATTTAATAATAGGTATCTTGTTTGAAATATTTCTTTTCAAATAGTATGTATTAATAATAGTATATGAGTCAAATGTTGTGAATTTTAGCTTCATTAACTAAACTTTATCCCCTCTCTTTGCTGAAAAGGTAAGAAGGGGCTTGCAGGGATGATAAAAATAGAAGTAGTGTCAGATCTGTGAAAGTAGATAAAAGCAGGTCATAAAAGCTATATATTTAGAGTGTTCATCAAGTGGGAGTCAGGGCAAAAAGAGAAAAAATAGTATGTCACAACTCTCATTCCCAAAAAGGCATTCACATTGTCCTGAAATTAAATTCTAAGAGTTTTCTGACATGAGGCTTTCACAGTTCGTTGAGCAAATATAATGGCTATGTCCTTAACAATAATTTATAATAAAGACAAAATCAATATTTATATGGCCTTTTTCTATAATAATCCCTTAATAGAAGCAGAATGTAAACCTTAATGTTCAACTCAGGGTAGGTGATTTTGCCAGGAAAAAGCTAACATGGTCCATGTATTCAGACTTTTAGGAATCAGTAGAAAACATTAAGAATATCTAGTTGTACCGTGGACAATGGATGCATAGGTGATGTTCTTCAGACACCTCTTCTCTCAGCTAGGCCCTTGACAGGAGCTGGACTGCAAAATTTTCAAAGGTATACTCTTAGCCCTGGTGTTCTGTGTTAACTGAAAGCAGATCCCTTTGGGAATCAGATTTTAATGATTTGTTTGTTTTGATGGGGGTGGCGAGAAGAGTGATGGGATAAAGAAGAAAAGGAGGGGAAAGACAGAGTTAAAGTCTTATACAAGCCTGTCACATCCTTTCACCTGTGCGGAAGGCCCCCCAGCTTTGTGTGCAAGTTGGCTGTTCAGATGGTGCTATGTAACAAAGCTGGGTTTTTCTTAAGAGGTAGATTCATGTTCATTTCAGCACTTGTGTTTGTGCTCATTTTATATGCTAGAATTCTTGCCTTTCTCAGTATAAGAGATAAGAAAAACCAGTGTTTTTCCTACTCTCACACACCATTCACCTCTCACTCCACTTCTGACACCAGATTGGGGGTGGTGTAAGCAGTCACTTCTCCAGTGGACACTAGCTGGGTGTCCTGCAATTTAATTTAACTCAATTCTGACTCTATCTTACCTGGAGTTAGAGTCAGATCCCACAGGTGAAGGCTCAGTCCCACAAGACTGCCCCCACTTCAGGTGCCAATAGCAAGCTCCAGGTTGTTTTACCTGTGCTTCTGACCAGCTGGCTATAAATCTGGGTTCCCAACAACCATTTCCTTGGGTTCAATTAATTTGCTTGAGCAGCTCACAGAACTCGGGGAAGCACTTTACTTACATTTACTGGTTTATTATAAAATATATTAGAAAGGATACAGATGAAGAGATGCATAGGGTGAGATATGGGGGAAGGAGCATGGAGCTTCTATGCCCTCCCGAGACAACCCACCCTCTAGGAACCTCCATGTGTTCAGCTATCTGTAAGCTCCCAAACCCAATCCTTTTGGGGTTTTATGGAGGCTTTCTTACATAGGCATGAAGATCAACTTAACCTTCAACCCTTCTCCCATCACTGGAGGTTGGGGGTGGGGCTGAAAGTCCCTGGCAACCAGCCCCCATCCTGAAGCTTCCCAGGATCCCACCAAGGGCCTCATTAGAACAAAAGATGCTCCTATCACTCAGAAAATTCCAAGGGATTTGGGAGCTCTGTGTCAGATTGTCCTATCACTGAAGAAATTACAAAGGTCTTAGGAATTCTGTGTTAGAAACTGGGTTCAGGGGCCGGCCCTGTGGCTCACTCGGGAGAGTGCGGTGCTGATAACACCAAGGCCGAGGGTTCGGATCCCACATAGGGATGGCCGGTTGGCTCACTGGGTGAGCGCGGTGCTGACAACACCAAGACAAGGATTAAGATCCCCTTACCGGTCATCTTTTAAAAAAAAAAAAGAAACTGGGTTCAAAGACTAACTAGCAGAACAAAAGGTTCTCCTAGCACCCAGCTACAAGAGTTTTAGGAGCTCTATGTCAGAAACCAAATGTATTTCTTATATCACACTCAGCTATTGACAAACCTGAAGAATTTTTCCACAGAAAATATGATTTTGAGAAATATAGCTCCCAATCTGTGTGTTCCAATAAGGCACCGAGAGAGTCTGGAAGCAGAATTTAAAATAATTGATTCACCTCTTAAAGTTTTCACAAGTGCATACAAGTTTCAGTAGCTCTGGGTTTCTTAGTGATGAGACTTCAGTCCATTCTGTTAATATATTTCAGTAATGTAAAGAGGGACAGGATGACTGTTACAGGTTATTTTATTTTCTTATGTTTAGAAACATTTATAGGATCAACTTTCTGATATGGCAACTTAGACAAGTTCTCAGAGATTGGTTGTAAGCGTATTTCTTTTTTTAGACTGAAACTAGAGACACAGATTTATCCATTTATCAAAGTTGAGTGCATCCACTTGTCTGCTTTTCCCACAGGCGCTCGTGGAAGGGTCTGGGCAGCCCCTGCCACTGTGGATAGGGTAGAAAGGGGATATCCCACCATCTGCTCTCAGTTCTCCATTACACAATTGGCAGAGCATTCCAAAAATATTCTTGAAATTTTCTTCGTATAATTTCAAATTTTATACCTTCTACAAATGCGTCCCTTCTATGGATGGAGAATATCAGTCTACATGCCTCAGAATGTGAAGTATTAATACAATGCCAATACCTAGGCAAGGTGCTTTCACAACTGTGCTATGTTATTTTTTTTATTGTGGCAAAATTTACATAAAGTTTACCATTTTAACCATTTTTAAGCAGCATTAAATACCTTTACATTTTTCTGTAACGGTCACCACCATCCAGGTCTAGGACTTTTTCATCTTCCCCAGCAGAAATTTTGTACCATTAAACAATAATAACTCTGCATTCCCCCTCCTCTAGCCCTGTGGTATGTTATTTAATGCCACAGTAACCCTGAGGAGTAGGTAATATTGTTCTCATTTTAGAGGTGAGGAAAATGAAGCTCAGAAAAGTCATCCAAGGTCATACAGTTAGTAAGTGTTTGAATGAGGATTTAAGCCCAGGTCTTTCTGGCTCTGAAGCAGAGTTTGCGTGGTTCAGAGGTCTTCCATGGCCTGCAGATATGTTTTGTTGGGTCTGCATAGTGTTTCCCATAATATGGACGAGTGGCTAACATTTAAAATGGGAAGATTTCACTTGCAAATGTGGATTTCTGGCTGCTCTTGAAGACTGATGATCTGGTGACATGGACTGCATCCTCATGCAGCTGTCAGCTGGCACTGAGGGGCACTTGTGCCATATGGCTGCAAGCAGGGCTGCATTCTCGCCCATATTTGCCCTCCTGGTCTAAAGTCTGTGCTCTTCTCACTCCTGTGCTGCCTGACTCACTTGTCCTAGAGGTCTCCTGAAGAGGACGATCTCTGGACTGATTTAAGAATTAATTAACCTTGGTTCATATTTACCTCTTTTAGTGGAAGTACATCAATGAATACATTTTTATGTCTTAGCTGGATTTTCATGTTCAATCTTAGGATTTTCATCACAAAAGAGTAAGAAGACCTTAGGGCAGAAACTGTTGGGTATGTTCCCATCAGAAAACAGTTTTAAGAGGACTGAAGACCAGGATAATCCTCAAGAAGTCCTTAAGATGCTTATAGATTTGGTTAGTATCTTTGCTTTCTTTCTGTTGGAGATAGTGGTTAAGCTAATCTATTTGCTTCCTTTTAGTTCAACTCTTCATCTATATATTTGCCTTTTAAAAAAATATTAACAGTTATCTGTACATATTTGTGGGGTACAGTGTGTAGCTTCTATACATGCATATACTGCACAATGATTCACTTACTGCAGATAGCATAGCTTTGTGCCTGTCAATCCACCACTTCCCTCCCCTCCCTATGCTTGCCTTTTATGCCCTTTTCTCAGTTGGAATAACATACTACAAATTGGTGGTATTCATCTCCTTAAACCTCTGAATGCTCTTTCCACTTCTCTTATTCATGTTTTTATTGTGCAGGTTTAAAGCTCTACCTCTGAAAAGAGGGGGCTCCTGTAACTACATCCAGCTCTGTCATCTGCATTTAGATATACAGTTTGTGATAAGACCGTCTATTTATTTAAGCATTTTTAAAGTGTTCAAGGCACTTCCTGACATGTTATATCTTTTAATCATTACCACAGCACTGAAATCAGTCCTGTTACCCCTGTTCCACAAATGATTAGACTAAGATGCTGAGAGATTCAGGTTATATGAACATACTTATCTCTAAAGAATGTTAAAGTAATTTATTTGCATATAAATATATAAAAACAATTTTACATACAACTTAAACATTCTCTTAGAAATAAGTACATGTTGGTATTATATATATATGTGTACTCCTATATATATATATATATATATTCACCACCCCACCCCCAGATGACTTATAAAAGTTTCAATAGAAGGAATGCTGTCTTCTGTTCCTCTTTCTAAAAACAATCCTTAATAACACAGGATAATGATTGGGGAGCAGGTGATACCTAATTTATTCATACTGATTGACTTGACAGATTTAGGTTTGAACATTTTGATAAGATACTACAATATTCCTTTCTCTGAATATATTCTATGATTTATTGACTAACTGGTGCATTTTAATTTCTGTGTATGCAGCTGAATGATAAAGAAGAAGCTTTGGCTCACCAAAGAAAAGTTAGTTACATGCTTGCTCGGGCCTTGGAAGACAAAGACACTGCCTCAAAAGAGAATAAAGAAAAAAATCCTACGGAACAGAATTTCCCATTCAAAAACCCCGGGCATAAAACTTCAGAATTCTCTGTTTTGCATGATGCTGTACATTCACATGTCCAGATTTTTAATTCTTTGGGCTGTGTTTGTTCAATCCAGCATCCTCAAGCAGATCCAAACTTCACAAGAACTCTTAAAAGATCCTGTTCTTTGCCATCAAATTTCATACTTTGAAGACAAACCAGTTGAAATTGGAACTGAGAGCTGTTTATATCAAGAGACTTTGAAAAAAGATTGTGTAAATATTGCTTGCTACACATCTTGAGAAGTTGTATGTTTTCTAAGTTTTTCTAAATTTTAGGAGGCAACTTACCTGATCAAACTTTTTCTACATTTTCCACAGAAAATGTAGTAGTAGTAGTATTCTGTGTTGACATATTTTATTTATAAGTTACATTGCTATATTTTGTGAAGTTTTCAGTGTTTGCCAATATTTTAAAAACAAAAATGATGATTTTTTTTGAGAGACAAAATTATTTAACTATATAGATTACTACAGGGATCTTACATTGGCTAAATCAGCAATATAACTAATGTTCTAAGATGATAATGCCTAGGAGTGACTGAATGTTAGTTTCTGAAATACGTTTGTCTCATTTTATTTGTCTTTTTCAGGATTTTTCATTTATCATATAAAGTTTAAAAATAATAATTTTCTGAAGTTAACTTCAGTAAAAAAGTTATGATAGTTGGACTTTGGCAGAAGTATATTCAGAGTCATTGTTAGTTACCTTCATTGCTTCCTTTTTTGTCAGAGTGATAAGATTTTTGTAGCCAAATCTGCACATATTTGTAGCCAAGTTTACAAGATGCTTACCAGCTGTCCCTCTCTTTGCATCCTGTGAGGTGGATATGATGGTCCAGGAATGGGGTCTTGGATCTGAGGAAGCTTCCTAAGGTGACACATCTAAATCAGGACCTGAACAAGATGAATTCCAGGGTTTTTGCTTTTACCTGCCATGTGATTTTACATAAATCAAGATCTGAATGTCAAATAAAAATTTACTGGGGCCAATGGAAAATGGCATAAACACTGAAATTTTCTAGTCATGAGGTATTTTAGTAATACTTCCTTGTCTGTTATGAAACACTGAGAATTAAAGAGAGAACATAAAACAAAGCAAAACAAAAACATTAATAAAGAATACTTTTTTGGTGGCTGGTTGGTATGGGGCCCTGAACCTTGGACTCTGGTGTTACAAAGCAAAACAAAAACATCAATAAAGAATACTTTTTTGGTGGCTGGTTGGTATGGGGCCCTGAACCTTGGACTCTGGTGTTATCAGCACCATGTTCTAACCAGCTGAGCTAACCAGCCAGCCCTAAAGAGAGAATACTTTTAAAAAACACAAAGCTCTTATTCCACGATAGTCTAGAGTAACTCAGAAGTTTTCACAGCTGGATTTAGGTTATGGACATAATATAGTAACCAATCGGTTGGTTACTATATTAGGCCTGTTAAAGAGAGACTGAAGAACCATGTGAATGTATTTATGTAACTTACCTTTGAGGCAATAGTATATAGTCATGGATAAGGAAATATTTGGGGGAATCAAAAAACTAAGGTGTCTTCACAAATTTCCCCTGAATTCAGAACAAGTATTTGGTATTTCAGTAAGTTTCCTGTTCTATATTATATATAATCAGTCTTGCTTAATAACTATTGATCATCTATAAGATTTAGGAAAATAGTTATTATTTGGAAAATTATGTAGTGTTTCCCAAACTTTTGGATTATAGTATTTTTATTTTTATTATTCCAGGAGTACCTATTTAATATGAAGGTACTTCAAAAAGTTCATGGAAAGATTTATATCTTTCAATTCTATTTTTCCACAAACTTTTAAAAGTGCCCTTGTATCTTTCTGAACTAGTATTGGTAAATATTGCTATGAAGCCATACTTGTTTCCATTTATTAGTCTCATCAGTACAAGTGGCACAAAAGTACTTCATTGCAACATCATTTGTACGAGTAAAAAAATGGGAAGAACCTAAATGTCTCCCCATAGGGAAATAATTAGGTCTGTAATGGGCATTAATATTATGAAAACTATTGAAAACAGTGAAGAACATCCATATGTATGTCTGTGGAAGAGCTCCACAAATGAAAAATGAGCAGTGTGCATCCACACTCTTTAGGGAAGAGTCTCGTGTGTTGATACATACTGTATTAGTCCGTTTTGTGCTGCTATAACAGAATACCTGAGACTGGGTAATTCATACAGAAGAGATTTATTTGGCTTACAATTCTGGGACAGCTGCATCTGGCGCAGCCTCAGGATGCTTCTACTCACGGTGGAAAATGGCAGGCAGCTGGCAGGTACAAACAGTTCACATGGTGAGAGGAAGCAAGAGAGAGGGAGGTGCCAGAATCTTTTAAAGAACTAGCTCTCACAGGAACTAATAGAGTGAGAATTCACTCAACTACCTCCATCTCCCAGGGAGAGCATTAATCAGTTCATAAGGGATCTGCCTCCACAACTCAATCAGCTCCCAACACCGCCACATTTGGGATCAGATTTCCACATGAGTTCTGTGAGGACAATACATCCAAACTCCCTCACGTACATCATGCACACATGCCCATGTAAAGAGGAAAGACAGATTATCACCAAACTTTTTTTTTTTTTTAAAGATGACCGGTAAGGGGATCTTAACCCTTGACTTGGTGGTGTCAGCACCATGCTCACCCAGTGAGCTAACTGGCCGTCCCTATATGGGATCTGAACCCATGGCCTTGGTGTTATCAGCAGCACACTCTCCTGAGTGAGCCATGGGCCAGCCCCATGACTATCACCAAACTTTTAAAGGTTGTTTCTGGTGGAAGGTGTAACAGGTGGAGAGAAGCACATGAAAGAGAACAGAAAGGAACTTTTCCTCTATATTTCACTATTTGAAAAATTTAACAGCATGCATTACTTTAAGAAAAACTATAAAGGAAAGAAAACAGGTATGTGTTTTATATTTTACAATAAAAAAAGTTTGCGTGAGGAGGGGTTAAAGTATAATGCCCTTCAAATTGAGAAGGTATTTTGAGACTGAATAAGGAAGCAGGCAGGTCCATTCAGAGACATACAAAGATATTTGTTAATGGGGGTGACTAACACACATGAAAGTTGCACTCAATGAAGAATCAGATGTCAGCACATGAGAGCTCTAGCTCTGTATTTAGGCGAAGTTGTTTTATAGCAAAAGCTTTGTTATTAAAAATAACATTAAGGAAACAGGTCAAGAAAAATAACTTGATAGCATCGTTCATTAGATGTCTTGTGATCTATGAAGCTGGGCGGAGGGGGCGGGGGGGGCAGGAAGGAAGCGTGTGTTGTGATTTTAGTGCTCAGCCCACTGATGCCACCTGCTGTAATAAATCACTCCCTGAAACCTATGTTCCTTTTACAGCTTGCCGGAAGATTTAGGTATTAACTAGTCAGTGAGACGAATGAGATTAAGCAGAAGTCAACATTGCAGTCAGGGCACAAAGTGGCCTTGGTTGTGTTCACCCTCTAACAAAGTTTAAGAAAATTTGCAAAGTTCATATTTGATACAGCTAGGATTTTATCCTGTACATATGTAGGAATTTTACAGATATATTTAGGCTAGAGCACAGATATCTTGAATGGCTACTAATTGCTGCTCTGTTTGCAGACACAAATGGCTGTAAACAATACAAAGGTCCACCAATACAGAAATGTTTGATTCCTGAGATATAGCAAGTGAATAACAGAATGCATGTGTTAGACACATTTTATGAGTGTCTTCAGATTCCTCTGGTACTATTATCTCCTGGACCCTTAGCTCCTGTAACTGCCACATACCACTCTTCCAAAGGGATGCTTACAATTTTGTTGCAGTTTCCAATCAACTTAGCTTAGTGCAGCTTTGGAGCTAGTCAAGTCCTAGCCCTGGGTTTGATTTTTGCTGCTTTTTCCAGTCTTGGATGAAACATGTATCATGGGTATGGGACCTTGTCTCCTGAATGGCTGCCAAAGAGGCCAGATGATGCAACCTGGAAATGCGGGAGAGCTAACTTTCTGGAAAGTTGACCAATGGGAACATGAGTAGAAAGAAAAATCCCCTCTTTCTCCCTTCCAGACTGTTCTGTGGCATGATTTTCTCTGATTGCCCAGTGTGGCCAAGTGTGTGCCCAGCATGACTGAGCATCCAGCTTTCTCCTTTTCACAGCTTACAAAGCAACGACAGTGTAACTTTTAAAATTTTCTTCCTAGCCTTGCTTCCCTCACTATTACTGATGTGGATTGTGCCTTCTAAATGGAGCACCAGTACCTGATCCTTGCCTCACACCTGTTTTCTCAAGGTCTTGGAATAAGAAAGAACTGTGTGTATATTGTATAGCAGGAAATGGCCTTTGCACTGAAACAATGTGTGGGTGGGGGAACATACAGCTTCTATATGCACAAGATATCTCTGGAAGGAAACAAAACAACAATAACTGCTTCTGAGGGAAACTTACAAAGAAGGTCAAGGGTGGAAAGGCAGAGAACTTTTTTTTTTTTTAGCTATATGCATATTACTTATGTTTCCTAATGATTGCTTCCCAGGTGATTTTGATGGGAAGTCAGGTTTCAGAACCAAGGACTTAACTCCTTTCATGCCAAGGCCCTTTACTCAGGATTATTCTGCTTTCTATCAAACTTCCTTGGGTTTTGCATGAGGCCTCACTATATCCTATAGTCTTTTTCTGGGACAGCATAAGGACATGAAATCTACAGATATCCCCAAGATTTCATTTTAACTATTCAATTGTGACTCCATCATTTTAGTAACACCAAAATACTCTTGCAAACGCTCATTTCTGATGGCATAACTGGATAAATCCACATTCAGAAAGTGAGTGCTGTTTCTTTTGGAGGTTTGGTTTTATCCTCTCAGTACATTTATCCTGAATGTATAGAACTTTTATATGAGGTTCTAAATAAAAGAAAAAAGCCAAGAACTACAAAATTGTTGAATATAACAATCTATATTATGGATTTACTTTTCTTATATTCTTCTACAGCCAGTAAAACTTAACTGTGAACAATTACATGATCAAATAAACGTGTAGAGATGATATCCATGTTTTGAGCCGAAAGAGACTTTCAAGCCTGGCATTCACTCTAGGTTTGAAGAATTCTGGAAAAGAATAATTCTGAATCTGACAATCCAGTTTTCTAATGTAGAAAATGACTGGCAAATTCTAAGAGGCTAAAAATTCCTCTGGGGCATTAGAAAAAAATGACATGGAAAATTGGTTCTATCTATCCTATCACAGATGTTAAAACCAAGGTCTGGAGTAGGAAAGGATGTGCCTTTGGCCCCTAGCTAGCAAGTGGCAGGCCCAGAAAACCCTGCTGGAATGCTGTATACACCAACTTTTGATTTATAGTTGGTGGTGGCAGTGCTAAGGGGTCCTTATCAAAGAAGCACAGGTAGCATTTCTTATCAGCATGCAGATCAGAGAAGTTCCTCATAATAAGGCCCAAGAAAGGAGGGCCAAAATAGGGGGAATGCAACAAGAACACATCTGACAAGAAAGAAAAAGATATTCTAGTAATGTCAGAGGACCACTGAGATGGACTGCTGGGAATGGATACCAGCAAATGTAAGGTGTGCACTCCATGCACCCATAATGGAATAAACTTGTTTGCTTTCACCTTTTTTCTTCAGGCAAGGCTGTTTTCTCCCTCAGACCGATTCCACTGAGAAATTTAAGGCAGCCTAGCAGTTTATCAAACTCCAGGTTTTCTAACTGCAAAGCCCCATGCTTTTCGCCATTCTACCCCCGTTGGAGAGCATGTCCCAGGAGGCGAGGCTATGAAGACTAAAGTAGGCTTGTTTTACCGCTACACCTGAATGAAACGTTTTGTGACATGGCAGGAAAAAACATGAAGTGCGTGGATGCAATACATTAAAAATAAACTAACAACAAGGCTGAAATGACTGAAGGACAACTATGATTGAAGTGACCTGCACATAAAATCCATGCCAATATACAAGCAGATTGCTTTAGGTACGTGCAATCTTCTGCAGTAAGGCCAAACTGCAGAATTATAAGTAATATCAGGTAGTCTAAGAAATACACTATGAGGTAGTGACTCCCAAACTATTGGACCTCAGAACCTTATTACTCCAAAGAAGTTTTGTTTGTATGCGTTATCTGTCAATATTCACCATTAGAAACTAAATAATCTTTATTTCTTAATTCACTTAAAATAACAATACATAGTTTATATCTTAACATAGATATTTTTATGAAAGTATTTTTTTTCTGAAACAAAAAATTTCATTTGAAGAGTACCACTGTTTTTTTCAAAACTTTTTAATGTCTACTCAAATCTGCTGTGACGTTATTTTTATTTATGAAGAAAAGCTGGTCTCCCACAGATATGTAGTTTGAAGAGAAAGTATTTTAATAGCTTTTTCAGAAAATTGTGCTATTCTTTGATACTATCCAAAACTTGAGGACAAATGGTAGCTCTTTAGAAGTTAGTTGCCGTGTGGAGTCCAAAACTTTATCATTGAACTTCCTGTACTCTGGTACATTAAAATCCTTTGCTCTATCTTGAACTCTGAGTGGTTCTTTTACCCATGCATGATTTTGTAACATCATGTATCGGTCATTTGAAAAATACTGGCTCACTAAGTTACACCAATCTTCAAAATGCTGACATATTTCATTATACAATATCAAAAAAGGATATTCATTAATATTACCAATGATCTCAGCAGGAAAGTATTAGGAGACTGTCAAGATTACAATGGTAAATATAGTTTTTCCAATATTCTAATTTGTGCGTGAAAGTTCAGATTTCATTAACAAACACTGTCAGTTTTCCTTCAAATAGCAGGCTCACTTCGTACTTTCAAGAATACGTCTGCCAACTACTCACATCTGAATAACCATACTTCTGCCAGATATTCTTTCAA
>NW_007730379.1:59165-76432 GCF_000696425.1 Galeopterus variegatus
GTCACAGAAGGTAGCTGCTGTTTTTTGGGGTTTTTTGTTTTTTTGGCAGCTAGCTGGTTGCTATTTTTAATTGTAAAAAATGCATAACAGAAAATTTACCTATTAACCATTTTGAAGCACACAGTTCAGTAGCGTTAAGTATATTCGTAGCGTTAAGTATATTTGCATCATTGTGCATCTAATCTCCAGGACTTTTTCATCTTCCCAAACTGAAACTCTGTGCCCATTAAACAATAACTCCCCATTTCTCCTGCCCCCAGCCCCTGGCAACCACCATACCACTTTCTGAGATGACAACTCTAGGTAGCTTAAATAAAAGGAATTATACAGTATTTGTCTTATTGTGACTGGCTTATTTCACTTAGCATATCTTCAAGGTTCATCCATGTTATAGCATATGTCAGAACTCCATTCCTTTTTAAGGCTGAATACTATTCCATTGTATCTATATCACACATTTTGTTTATCCACTCATCCCTTCTTGATGGATACTTGGGTTTCATCTACCTCTTGGCTATTGTGAATAACGGTGCTATGAACATGTGTGCAAACATCTCTTCAAGATCCTGCTTAGGTATATTCTTTTAGGTATATACCCAGAAGTGGAATTGCTGGGTCGTATGGCAATTCCATATTTAATTTTTTGAGGAACCACCACTGTTTTCCATAGTGGTTGCACCATTTTAATATTCCCTCCAATAGAGCATGAGGGTTCCAATTTTTCCACATCCTCCTCAACACATTTTCTGTGTTTTATTTTGGATAGTAGCCATCCTAATGGGTGTAAAGTGTTCTCTCATTGTGGTTTGACTTGCATTTCTGCTATTAGTAATGTTGAGCATCTTTTCATATGCTTGTCCATTTGTATATCATCTTTGGTGAAATGTCAAAATTTTCAAGTCCTTTGCCCATTTTTTAATTGGGTTCATTTTTTGAGTTGTGGGATTTCAAATTAACCTATTTTTTAATTGTGTTTTTTGAGTTTATATATTCTGATTATTGACCTCTTATCAGATATATGATTTGCAAATATTTTCTCCTATTCTATAAAGCTGCTTTTTCATTATGTTGGTTATGTCCTTTGATTCACAGATGTTTTTAATTTTGACATAGTTCAATTGTCTGTTTTTTTTTTTTCCTTTTTGTCTTTTTTCGTGACCGGCAATGGATCGCAACCCTCAGTGTCGCGCCCGTACCGGACCGGGACCGGCAACGGGATCGCAACCCTCGGTGTTGCTCCCACACCTCGCTCAGCCAGTGAGCGGCCGGTCTGTATGTGGGATCCGAACCCTCGGCAGGAGCGCTGCCGCGCTTCCCAAGCAGCGCACTGTAGCAGTGCGCCACCGGGCTGGCCCATCTGTTTTTACTTTTGTTCCTGTGCTGTTGGTGTCATATCCAGGGAGTCCTTGCCAAATCTAATGTCATAAAGGTTTTCCCCTATGTTTTTTCTAATAGCTTATAGTTTTAGGCCTTTGATCCATTTTGAGTTAATATTTGCACATGATGTAAGGTAAGGGGCTTCATTTTTTTTTTTTTCCTTTCTTTCTTTCTTTCTCCTATACATCTTTTTGGTAGGGCTTCTTCATTTTTAAGAACTATTGAACAGCTACTTCCAGCAAACTGATACAACTACTTTGGAGAAACATGGCAGTATCAACACTTTATCACCCCACAATTAAAATTCTAAGTATGTACATTAGAAAAACTTGTACATATGCATATGAACACTGCATTTTTAAATAATTATGAAAAATTAAAAACAATCTAAATGTCCATGTGGCAGAATTCGAAAGAATGCCCTCCCAAGATTCCTGTCCTGATTTTCAAATGCTAATCTAGGTACTGCTCTAAAGAGATTTTTAAGATGTAAAGTCCTAAGTGAGTTTACCTTACTTAATATTTAGATAAACCAATCAAGTGAGCCCTTTTTTTAAAAGCAGAGTTTCCTTCCTTAGTGGCAAATGAGGAAATCGGACAAATCAGAAACACAAAGGGGATTGCTTGGGTTGTAGATGGTGAGTACCACATGACAAGGCATGTGAGCTGAGAGAGGCCCCTAGCCAACAGCAAACAAGGACATGGGGCTATGGAGAATGCATATTAAAACTACAAGAACTGCATGAGCTTGACAGCAGATTCTTTCCTAGAGCCTCCTGATAAGAGCCCAATTTGTCCAACAGTCTGACCAACACCTTGATTTTGGCCTTCTGAGACCCTAAGCAGAAAACATAGCTGAGCCATGCCACATATCTGACCTACAGAACTGTGAGCTAATATATCTGTGTTACTTTAAGGTGCTATGTTCATGGTAATTTTTACACAGCAACAGAAAAATAATATAGTCCATAAACACAGCATGGGAAACAAGTGTTGTATACATGATGTTACTGTATGATATTATACTATTTGGTAGCTAAAACAAATGAATTTAATTTGTATGTATTAATATGGAAGGAATTAAAAAGTTTTGAGTAAAAAACAAAATCACAGTATGACATAAACAGTCTTATCACTCATACAATTTTGAGCTCCCAAACAATGCTATATATTGTTATGCATATTACTACATGCATTCTTATAAAATAGCAGTATAAAATTACGGAAGGATACACACTAATTTCATAAGAGTTATTTCCCTTTGGGAAGAGTGAAAACGAAAAAATAGGAATAGAATGAAGTACTAAGGGGACCTCAATTTTATCCGTAATTTTTTTTTTTTTTGGTGGATGGCCAGTATGGGAAACTGAACCTGTGACCTTGGGGTTATAAAGTTGTGCTCTAATCAACTGAGCTAACCTGCCAGCTCCCCCTTTTTTTTAATACCCCAAGATCATTGGGTATATCTGTAATGTTTTCTTTTTTCTCATTTAGTATATTAACATTTGTTAAGTCTGGGTAGTAGGTAAGCATTTGTTACATTACTAACAGTATTCTTCTATTTTTAAATACTACCCACGCTACTATAGATTTGTGATGCTATATATGCCAGATCTTCAAAATAACTGATAATTAATTTTATTAGGATTTTGCTAATGCATTTCAATTCTATATACCAAGAGAAATGAACTTATCTCATCTTTGCATTCTAATTACAGAAACCAGAATTAATTTTTTTGTTTTAAAATACATTTAATAAAAATAACTAATAGTTTTACATATTTTACAAGTGTAGAATATTTACAAATTCACTTCTACAGCATTTACTTAATATTTACCATTTTCCACCGTTTGCTTTTTGACTATTTCCTTCAGTAGTAAAANTGCTTTGTGCTACTTCCCTTTTCACAGACAATATTAAAAAGATGTTTACTAAAAAAGAGATTTTCTTTTTTTTTTTTTTGTCCTTTTTTGAGACCGGCCGCACCGCGCTCAGCCAGTGAGCGCTGTACGCGCACCAGTCATCCCTATATAGGATCCGAACCCACGGCGGGAGCACCGCTGCGCTCCCAGCGCCGCTCTCTCCCGAGTGCGCCACAGGCTCGGCCCAAAAGAGATTTTCTAAAATCAGTAATTTGAACTGCTTGAGTACATTCTTAAAACTGGCATTTTTTGTAAACCTTGAATGTGTGACAGTGGCAAATACAAAGTACTAGTACTGTTGGGAGCTAAGGTAGCAGCAGCCTTACCTACCATTGCTCTTGCACCTTAGACACATATATCAACACAGTGACAAAGGCAATTAGCATTGCATTACTATTATGAAAAGAGGTCTGACCTGTGGACCCCCTGAAAGAGTCTTGGGAATTCCAGGAGCCCATGGACCACACTTTGAGAACTGCTGCTGTAAGGGAATAGGTTTAAACAGCTGAATGTACAGCAAGCAATTCTCAGTCACAGAAGGTAGCTGCTGTTTTTTGGGGTTTTTTGTTTTTTTGGCAGCTAGCTGGTTGCTATTTTTAATTGTAAAAAATGCATAACAGAAAATTTATAGTCACAGAAGGTAGCTGCTGTTTTTTGGGGTTTTTTGGTTTTTTTGGCAGCTAGCTGGTTGCTATTTTTAATTGTAAAAAATGCATAACAGAAAATTTACCTATTAACCATTTTGAAGCACACAGTTCAGTAGCGTTAAGTATATTCGTAGCGTTAAGTATATTTGCATCATTGTGCATCTAATCTCCAGGACTTTTTCATCTTCCCAAACTGAAACTCTGTGCCCATTAAACAATAACTCCCCATTTCTCCTGCCCCCAGCCCCTGGCAACCACCATACCACTTTCTGAGATGACAACTCTAGGTAGCTTAAATAAAAGGAATTATACAGTATTTGTCTTATTGTGACTGGCTTATTTCACTTAGCATATCTTCAAGGTTCATCCATGTTATAGCATATGTCAGAACTCCATTCCTTTTTAAGGCTGAATACTATTCCATTGTATCTATATCACACATTTTGTTTATCCACTCATCCCTTCTTGATGGATACTTGGGTTTCATCTACCTCTTGGCTATTGTGAATAACGGTGCTATGAACATGTGTGCAAACATCTCTTCAAGATCCTGCTTAGGTATATTCTTTTAGGTATATACCCAGAAGTGGAATTGCTGGGTCGTATGGCAATTCCATATTTAATTTTTTGAGGAACCACCACTGTTTTCCATAGTGGTTGCACCATTTTAATATTCCCTCCAATAGAGCATGAGGGTTCCAATTTTTCCACATCCTCCTCAACACATTTTCTGTGTTTTATTTTGGATAGTAGCCATCCTAATGGGTGTAAAGTGTTCTCTCATTGTGGTTTGACTTGCATTTCTGCTATTAGTAATGTTGAGCATCTTTTCATATGCTTGTCCATTTGTATATCATCTTTGGTGAAATGTCAAAATTTTCAAGTCCTTTGCCCATTTTTTAATTGGGTTCATTTTTTGAGTTGTGGGATTTCAAATTAACCTATTTTTTAATTGTGTTTTTTGAGTTTATATATTCTGATTATTGACCTCTTATCAGATATATGATTTGCAAATATTTTCTCCTATTCTATAAAGCTGCTTTTTCATTATGTTGGTTATGTCCTTTGATTCACAGATGTTTTTAATTTTGACATAGTTCAATTGTCTGTTTTTTTTTTTTCCTTTTTGTCTTTTTTCGTGACCGGCAACCACTGTCCACTGTTTTCTGTAACTAAAAAATTAGCTTCTTGGGCAGTCCTCCTAGAAAACAAACAAAATAGGTTGTTCACATTTTATAGTGATTTTAACAAGTCAGTGCATTCCAATAACATTATTTTACTGACTTAGATTTTCCAATAGCACTTGTGAAACATTAAGCGTATAGTGTATGGTGGGGATTTATGAAGGGAAGGTACAGGCTGATGATAGTTCCCATAACTCTGAGGTATACACAAAAGTTCCTTAAATACTCCCAATGAAAACAAATATAGCTAAAAAAACGCATTTTACCTATTTTATGCAATTTAAATTTATAAAGTAAATAGCTCATAAACATTCTTAGCTGCCCTTCAGTCACTAGTTATACATAAGCTT
Source organism: Galeopterus variegatus (assembly GCF_000696425.1). Lineage (NCBI taxonomy): Eukaryota > Metazoa > Chordata > Mammalia > Dermoptera > Cynocephalidae > Galeopterus > Galeopterus variegatus. The sequence goes on from NW_007730379.1 coordinate 64,647, forward strand.
TGGAGTTTTCTTAATTCATTTCATTTCATATAAAAATCAGAATTTTACCTTGTTCTAAGGTCTCTGTTCTTTTCCGTTTTGTTGCCCCAGCTGGATTTGACTGCTCCTTTAAGGTTTCCAATGGACAGTTTGGTCTCGGCAGCTGACTTCCAGGTGTTGGCGCTGGCCGATTACTGAAATACTTAGTTTTCAAAGCCTTTTAAAAGAAATCAAAGAAAGTAAGGTTTTAAGGGAGTATCTAAACTATGTGAAGTAAAAATACTAAGTGAACACCAGCACTCCCAAAACAAAAATTAACATTAAGTATTTGGACATGCAAATTACTACAAATAAACATCTAGGATCCTAAGCTTGGCTGATAATTCTATTATTATAAGAAAAAGACTCCCTTGTAATCTGTACACAATTAAACAGCCTATACTAATTATGAACTATACCTAGAAAGATACTGTACATGTCAGTTCACTACACATGAGCTCTATAGTTCAAAATGCAGAGAAAATACTTTAAAATAACTTAAAAATAACTTCCAAATTCATCTGTCACAACATCTACACATACTGAAGTTCCAAGTCATGTAAATATATATTCTTAAAAATAAGTCTTTTAAAAGAGTGCAATAGATTAGAACCTGGATTACAATTCAAACCACCAAAATAACCTAATCTTACTTGAAAGGGCCTGCCCAAGGTTATTTCTATTAACCACCAATCCGATATTCTCTAATATGGTATTTTCTTAACTTGGGCCCCCAATTCCAATAATAGTTTTATTCTAAATGACAAGCTTGTCAAGTCATACTTATCTATTTACATCATCAAAACAGTATGTCTAGGGGCCGGCCCGTGCTCACTTGGGAGAGTCTGATAACACCAAGGCCACAGGTTCAGATCCCTATATAGGGATGGCCAGTTAGCTCACTTGGGAGAGTGTGGTGCTGACAACACCAAGTCAAGGGTTAAGGTTCCCTTACTGTTCATCTTTTAAAAAAAAGTACTGTCTAACAGCCACAATAACTTAGAATAATCCTCTTAGGAAAAAAAAGAAATCCATATAAACTTTTTCAATCTTTTCCCCCCATAACATTATATTATTTACAGTAATGATTTAGAGATTCCTTATCTCAACAGTTGCATCTCTAAAGTATTACAGTTATGTGCTGCATAACGTTTCAAAGATGAACCACATATAGGATGGTTGGAGCAATAGGCTATACAATATAGACTGGGTGTGTAGTAGGCTATACCATCTAAGTTTGTATAAGTACACTCTATGATGTTTGCACAACAATGAAAGTGCCCAATGACACATTTTCCAGAACATATCCCCAGCATTAAGTGACACATGACTGTACTTCCAAATCATAGCAGTTTCATAAGGAAATTAAATTCTGGACTACATAGAGATCTAAAAAAGTACCTCATTCCAACTTTAATACAGACATCCATGAGATAAAACCCATTTAAAAATATTCATTCAATCAAAATACAACCCAAATATGTTATCACAAGTAGTATTTTCCTATAAGTTTTAAGTTACACTATCAATAAAAACAACTTTCTAGATAATTTAACATAGTCTCAAGTTTCTTATGATGGAAATAATATGTATGTAAGTATGGATGAAAAGGCAAAAATAAATTTACTTATTTCAAATTGGTAGAGTAATTCTAATGGTAAATATCCAGCATGCATACAATCACGTAGTGTGTACTGCTAAAAGGGAAAGGCGTATAAAAGTAAATGCATTAAACAATGATTTTGTAGTTGTGTAAAAAATCTAAGGGAGGGAAAATCTACTTAGTACCCATGAAATACTGTGCATTAATGTGTTTCATTAGATATGAAGACTTGTGACATTTCATCTTAATTTCTCCCATCATTAGGTCAAATCATTGTACTATTGTATTTTTGCCCTGCCCTGCCCCAATTAGGTGCTTGTAACTCTTTTTTTGCGTTTTTGTTTTAAAACAAAAAAAATGTTTTTTATCAGATCTATAGGTCTTGTATTTTGAATGACATTTCTCCTTTTTTTTTTTTTAAAAAAGATGACTGGTAAGGGGATCTTAACCCTTAATTGGTATTGTCAGCACCACGCTCTCCCAAGTGAGCTAACCGGCCATCCCTATATAGGGATCTGAACCTGTGGCCTTGGTGTTATCAGCACCACACTCTCCCAGTGAGCCACAGACCAGCTCTTTTCCCTTCTAACAGCAGATATTCGTGTTCTTCCAAATTTTTCTTGAGTTTGATTCTTATTTTCTTTAAACTGTCAGTCTCATTTATTTTATATAGAATGTCTTTCAATCTCGTTAAGCACACAATTGTATCTGACTATATATACCATTTTCTTCCCATTACCACTTTCTGACTGCATATTTGAATTATATTTTATGGGAGAAAAAAAATCCCAAAGAAACCACTTTCAGCATTAGGCTTGTCACAATATTAAATTAATACATAAGAGTTCAACTGAAAAATATGTTTCTTAACAAATACAAAAACCTTGGTTTTTTTCTAAGTAAACTACTTAAAAGACAATTATATGAAATAGATATGTATTTATATGTTCCCAAACAACTGTAAGCTCTATAGTTGTATGTGCATATGATATAATTTAATACCAGTCTGAACAATGTTTGTAGATTGGAGAAAACATATATATTCCTCAAAACAAACAAAAACACATCTTTCCGGTATTTAAAGAATTTAGGTAATTTTATGAAATTCTATTTTCCTTATCAATGCTACAGTTAAGAAATTTCCTAATATAAGTAAATATATTTCCTAATATAAAGAAAATATACTAAGGAGTTCAGTATTTTCTAACATAAAGAAAATATACTAATATTTCCTAATGTATTTATATAAAGATATATTTCCTAATATAAAGAAAATATACTAAGATACCTGTGTGGCCGTAATTCGAGTACATGGATTAAATAAGAAGAAGCCTTGTATAAGTTCTAGCAAGTCATCTCCTGCTGCACTGAAGATGTGTTGCAATGGGATTCCAGGGAAACTCTTAAACGTCACATAATCTGGAAGGCTACACATGTCCTGTAAAAATATTTTTATAATTCAAATTTAAGTAAAGGATTGAAAGGCAAATAGATCTCAAATGAAGAAATAAAACTCATATTTGCAGGTGATATGATGGCGTATGCAGAAAATCTCAAGAAAACTATAAAAAATTCCCAGAACTAGTGAGTAAAGCAAGGCTACAGGATATAAGATAAACAAAATAATCAACTGTAGTTCTATATACTAGCAATGAACATGCGGATGCTGAAATTAAAAACACAATAACATTTATAATCACCAAAAAAGAACAATGAAATACTTAGGTGAAAAATGTAACAAAACGTGCAGGTTCATATACTAAAAGCTACACAGTGCTGATGAAATAAATCAAAGATACACACCACGTTTAGGTATTGGAAGACATTACAAGTAAGGATGTTGATTCTCCTCAAATCAATATGCAGGTTTAAGGGAATTTTTAATCAAAATCCTGGCAAAATTATTGTAGATACTGACCGATCATTATAAAGTTTACATAGAATGGCAAAGGACTAGAGTAGCTAAAACAATTTTGAAAAAGAAAATAAAGTGGGAAGAATCCTTCTTCCTAGATAGACAGATCAATGGAACACAACAGAGGACCCAGAAATCCACACAATGCCCAAAGCATTTTTTTTTAAAGATGACCAGTAAGGGGATCTTTTATTTATTTATTTTTTTAAAAAAGATGACCGGTAAGGGGATCTTAACCCTTGACTTGGTGTTGTCAGCACCATGCTCACCCAGTGAGCGAACCGGCCATCCCTATATGGGATCCGAACCCGGGGCCTTGGCGTTATCAGCACCACACTCTCCCGAGTGAGCCACGGGCCGGCCCGTAAGGGGATCTTAACCCTTTACTTGGTGTTGTCAGCACTATGCTCTCCCAAGTGAGCTAACTGGCCATCCCTACACAGGGATCCGAACCTGTGGCCTTGGTGTTATCAGCACCACACTCTCCCAAGTGAGCCGTGGGCCAGCCCTTGCCCAAAGCATTTCTGAAAAAGGTACAAAAGCAATTCAATGGAGAGATGGTCTGTTCAACATATGGTGCTGGAGCAGTTGGACATAAACAGGCAAAAAATTATACCTTGCCCTAAGTCTCACACATCATAAAAAAATGAACTCTAAATGAATCCTGGATTTAAATTAAATAAATTATGAAATTTTTAGAAAAAAAAATACAAGAAAAGTCAGGAAAATCTTCAGATGGGTAAAAGGGTTCTTATACAGATGGCAAATAAGTGAGCTATCACTATGCATCCATCAGAATGCCTAAAATAAAAAAAGTGACAATACCAAATGCTGGTGAGGATTCAGAGAAACTGAATCACTCATTTATTGCTGGTGGGAATGTAAAATGGTATAGCTGCTCTGAAAAAGTTTGGTAGTTTATTTAAAAAATAAACATATAATTACCATATGACTTAGAAACTGAATTCCTGTGCATTTATCTCAGAAAAATAAAGACTTATTTTTACACAAAAACTTGTACATGAATTTTTTTTTTTTTTTTTTTTTTTAATAAAGATGACTGGTAAGGGGATCTTAACCCTTGGCTTGGTGTCGTCAGCACCACGCTCAGCCAGTGAGTGAACCAGCCTTCCCTATATAGGATCCGAACCCATGGCCTTGGTGTTATCAGCACCGCACTCTCCTGAGTGAGCCACAGGCCAGCCCTCATGAATTTTATTTTAATGGAACACTTCATGAACTTGTGTGTCGTCCTTGCACAGGGGCCATGCTGATCTTGTCTATATTTTTCCAATTTTAGTATATGTGCTGCCAAAGAGAGCACTGTACACGAACGTTTATAGCAGCTTTGTTTATAACAGCCCCAAACTAGAAACACCACAGATGTCCTCTAATAGGTGAATGATTAAACAAACTGTGGTATTTTCATACCACACTCAGCAGTTAAAAAAAAAAAAAAATCAACTATTGACATGCAACAACCTGGATGAATCTCCAGAGAATTATGCTGCGTATGAAAAAAGTCAATCCCAAAAGGTTATACAGTTGTCTCTCTTTATCCATGGGTTCTGGATCCCTGGGTTCAACCAACCTAGAATCAAAAATGTAGCCAGGCCTACAATGTTTGCATATGTACTGAATGTGTATAGACTTTTTTTTCTTGTTATTATTCCCTAAACAATACAACTTTTTACATAGCATTTATATTGCTTATAAGTAATCTAGAAATGATTCAAAGTATACAGGAGGACGTGTGTAGGTTATATGCAAATACTATGTCATTTAATATCAGGGACTTGAACAACTATGGATTTTGGTATCTGTAGGGATGGGAGGAGTGTCCTGGAACCAATCTCCTGCAGATAATGAGAGATGACTGTATATCGTGTGAGTCCGTTCATATAACATTCTTGAAATGACAAAATTACAGAAATGGAGACCACATTAGTAAATGTAAGGGGTTAAGGAGGAAGAGGGAGGAAAGTAGGTGCAGCTATAAAAGGGTAGCATGAGGGATTCTTGTGATGATAATCTGCAGTTTGACTGTAACATCCTGGTGTGAGGTACTAGTTTTGCAAGATGTTACCATTAGGGGAAGCTAAGTAAAGGGCACATGAAGTATCTCTGTATTATTTCCTACAACTGCACATAAATCTATAATAATCTTTAAAAAAAAGTTTAATTAAAAAAAGTCAGTAAGCAATTACCATTCAGAAAATCATATTAGGGCCGAGCCCGTGTCGCACTCAGGAGAGTGCGGCGCTGGGAGCGCAGCAGCGCTCCCACCGCGGGTTCGGATCCTGTATAGGGATGACAGGTGCACTCACAGCGCTCACTGGCTGAGCACGGTGCAGCCGGTCTCAAAAAGGACAAAAAAGAAAAGAAAAGAAAAGAAAATCATATTAAAGGTAAAATTACAGAACAAATATTATGAACAAGGACTCTGGAGTCAGACAGAACCAGACTGCAGTGCTAGATCTGACACTGTGCAGCCTTAGGTAAGTTACTTAATCTCACTAAGTCTCAGCTGTCTCATTTGTAAGGTTGTTGGGATGATTAATTATAAGATAATTTACGAAAAGCCCACTACGAATGGCATATAGTAAATGTTCAATAAATAATAGCTATTTGGGCATGTTTTACAATTAGAACCAGGCTGGCCGGTTAGCTCAGTTGGGTAGAGCACAGTCTTATAACTCCATGGTCAAAGGTTTGCTTGCTGGTACCGGCCAGCCAACAACAACAAAATACAATTAGAATCTACAGCAAACTGGGCTGGCCTGTGGCTCACTCAGGAGAGCGTGGTGCTGATAACACCAAGGCCAAGGGTTCAGATCCCATATAGGGATGGCCAGTTAGCTAACTGGCTGAGCGTGGTGCTGACAACACCAAGTCAAGGGTTAAGATCCCCTTACCGGTTATCTTTTTTTTTTAAAAAAAAAAGATAAGCGGTAAGGGGATCTTAACCCTTGACTTGGTGTTACCAGCGCCACGCTCAGCCAGTTAGCTAACTGGCTGAGCGTGGTGCTGACAACACCAAGTCAAGGGTTAAGATCCCCTTACCGGTTATCTTTTTTTTTTTAAAAAAAAGAAAGAAAAAAAAGAATCGATAGCAAACTTCCAATTAAGAAGTTGAGAAAGTAACAGCACAAAAAACCCTCCTCAGACATTGATTCCAGCTTCAGATAATTTTGTTACAGTTTTAACCAGAAGATAAAAAGCCTGATTGAAATCTCTTTTCTAGTATTTATTTATTCCTCAGGAGGTAGGGCTGCAACAGGAAGAAAATTCAAAAGATCTATAATTTTAAGAATGAATAAGTGAGACTATATTACTGAATTGCAATATTAACAACTTAAATTGCTACAAACTTTACCACGGATTTAATATTTCTTTTTTGAAAATAATGCAATGGATAAAATAATCATAATACTGAAACACCTTAACTGTGTTGGTGAAAATACTATAAATATACCTAAATCCATCAAGAAGACATTGGTTAATTAATTCATTGGTTTTAACAGCTGAGTAATATTCTACAGCTGTTAAAACGGAAAAGGTCATTCCATAGCATGTTTGATTTAAAAAAAAAAAAGAAAAACAAAAACAAAAACAGGAAAAGGTCAGTGATATGTATTAAGTAAAAAGAGCAAACTGGTCACACACACACAAAATACAGTGTCATCCAATTATTGTTAAAGAACAAAAGAAAACCCTTCGTGTACATATGTGTTTATGTGTGTACACTCACAGCATGGTTTCACACCAAACTGTTAATAGTGATTGCTCTTGGGATGGGATTATTGGGATGAGGGAAGGGGCTATATGTATACATGTAGTAGGATGGTATGTCATAATTTTAACTTTTTGCTTTATATATTTGTCATTTGAAATTTTGTAATGAGTATATACTAAAAATAAAGAAAGTAATGAAATTTCTTTAATATTCTCATGACAATATTATATAAAGCATAAAACAATTAAATAACTTTATAGAATCCTAACTAAATTTAAAAGAAAATGCATAAAGGCTTACAGGCCACTGTTCCTCAGTTGGTGTGCCCAAAGTTTCAAATATTCTTGTTAGCTGATCAAGGTCTGAATCTCCTGGCAAAAAAGGAACCTGAAAGAAAAGTAAGAGGCAGCCATTTCAAGGTGGTTTGTGATAGTTGTTATACAGATAATAGTATAAATTTAATAAGAAAAACTTTAAAACTGTAACAAATATTAAAAACTTAGTCTGAGGTATACTGCATGTGTCATTAGATCCTGCCACTGCTAACCAAGTAAACAGCACTTTTACTACCCATTTTACTCACTCTACAAATGTTTAATGAGCATTTCCCATTTAACAGGCACTGTACTTAAGCCCTATTCATTAAATGAGGGGCCAGTTATCTCACTAGGTAGAGCGTGGTGCTGATAACATCAAGGTCAAGGGTTTGGATCCCCAAACTGGCCAGCAGCCAAAAGCGAAACAAGGAACAAGACATTCCCTCCCCTCCCCTGGGGTGGAGGTGGTGAACACTACAGATATATACATCTATGTACAACATGGTATGTTAAGTGAGAGTACAGGGTCCTAGATCACACAACACCTAACCTACTCTAGATGGGTCAGGGAAGGCCTCCTAGAGGAAGTGGCATGAAAGGTGACGGATGAATAGGAGTTAGCCAGAGGAAAGTTTAAGATGGAAAAAAAAATATCTAGCTAAAAGGCAGGCACAAAGGCTGGGTGGGAGAAAAGAGAACATACCTATATTCCAATCATATTTAAACAATTTTTTAGCAAATTCTTTGAATAGGTGTACTGGTAAACTTTGAATTACAAGTTAAAAATTAGTGAGCTGTTAAGAAATGACCAAAATCCCTACTACCCATAAATATTATTTTGCAATTCATTTTCAGACATCTATGTAAATATATGGAAGGGAAAAAAGTTTTCTGTACTCTGTGAATAACAATGGCCTTTAGCATGATTAAGGGCCTTGGAAAAGTTTACAGACTCACTGGGAAGACATGAGATTAAGTACCAACATTTTTACTATTGTGGATTCCTTCGAGGAAAAAACAAATGAACCAAAAACGAACAACCCCAGCCAATTATCAACTTACTGCTTTTCAGTTCCAAATTCACCTTTTTTGCCTTCTCTGTGAAAATGGATCTGGGCTAAATATTTTTCCTTTGTCAACAGGCACTGAAGCTTTGTCAGCAGAGGATGTTGGAGAGACAGACACTACCGGAAGGAAAGGGTTTTGCTTTCTGATTCCAGTTTGCTTGCTCAGCCAACTCCTACAGCACTCTAAGTTTCTCTAGCACCAGGCTTCTTTCTGCAGCCTGGGCTGAATGGGCAGTTTCTCCAGTGCTTATCTCCAGCAGTGTGTGGAGGCCAGCAGCTCCCTCATGTCCCCCACCTGCAGTTTTCTAGCAGAGTGCCTCCTGATAGACCTCTCCCTAAACAGCTTTCCTAAGCACCCTAGAGCATAAATTTCTAGCATGTTCCAGAAGGCAGACTTATAGCAAATTCCACCAGCACAGATCCACAGCACCCTCTCTACCATTCAGTGAGCCACATCTGCCCTCTTCAACAAGGACTAGATCTCAGCCTTGGGGGTAGTGGTGGGTGCTCCTTATATCTACAATTCCTATATGCATTAGTGTTCTCTTTATTTCTTATTAGTCAATTCATTACTCCAATCTCCTGTTATAAATGACAATTCTTGGGCCGACCCGGTGGCACACTGCTACAGTGCGCCGCTTGGGAAGCGCAACAGCGCTCCCGCCAAGGGTTCGGATCCCACATACAGACCGGCCGCTCACTGGCCGAGCGAGGGGCGGGAGCAACACCGAGGGTTGCGATCCCGTTGCCGGTCCCGGTCCAGTACGGGCGCGACACTGAAGGTTGCGATCCGTTGCCGGACACGGAAAAAGAAAAAAAAAAAAAAATAAAGGTACCTTTATTTTTTTTTTTTTTTGTTTTTTTGATTGTTCTGTTTGTTGTTTTATCGAGTTTCATGTGTTAATTTAAGGCAAATAAAACATTAAAAAGGGGGGGCCGGCCCGGTGGCGCACTGCTACAGGGCGCCGCTTGGGAAGGGGGGAGGCGCTCCCGCCGAGGGTTCGGATCCCACATACAGACCGGCCGCTCACTGGCCGAGCGAGGGGCGGGAGCAACACCGAGGGTTGCGATCCCGTTGCCGGTCCCGGTCCAGTACGGGCGCGACACTGAAGGTTGCGATCCGTTGCCGGACACGGAAAAAGAAAAAAAAAAAAAAATAAAGGTACCTTTATTTTTTTTTTTTTTTGTTTTTTTGATTGTTCTGTTTGTTGTTTTATCGAGTTTCATGTGTTAATTTAAGGCAAATAAAACATTAAAAAGGGGGGGCCGGCCCGGTGGCGCACTGCTACAGGGCGCCGCTTGGGAAGGGGGGAGGCGCTCCCGCCGAGGGTTCGGATCCCACATACAGACCGGCCGCTCACTGGCCGAGCGAGGGGCGGGAGCAACACCGAGGGTTGCGATCCCGTTGCCGGTCCCGGTCCAGTACGGGCGCGACACTGAAGGTTGCGATCCGTTGCCGGACACGGAAAAAGAAAAAAAAAAAAAAATAAAGGTACCTTTATTTTTTTTTTTTTTTGTTTTTTTGATTGTTCTGTTTGTTGTTTTATCGAGTTTCATGTGTTAATTTAAGGCAAATAAAACATTAAAAAGGGGGGGCCGGCCCGGTGGCGCACTGCTACAGGGCGCCGCTTGGGAAGGGGGGAGGCGCTCCCGCCGAGGGTTCGGATCCCACATACAGACCGGCCGCTCACTGGCCGAGCGAGGGGCGGGAGCAACACCGAGGGTTGCGATCCCGTTGCCGGTCCCGGTCCAGTACGGGCGCGACACTGAAGGTTGCGATCCGTTGCCGGACACGGAAAAAGAAAAAAAAAAAAAAATAAAGGTACCTTTATTTTTTTTTTTTTTTGTTTTTTTCCGGGTCCGGCAACGGATCGCAACCCCCCGTGTCGCCCCCGTACCGGACCGGGACCGGCAACGGGATCGCAACCCTCGGTGTTGCTCCCGCCCCTCGCTCAGCCAGTGAGCGGGAACCGGTCTGTATGTGGGATCCGAACCCTCGGCGGGAGCGCCTCCACGCTTCCCAAGCGGCGCACTAGCGCAGTGCGCCACCGGGCCGGCCCCATGTTTTTAATGTTTTATTTGCCTTAAATTAACACATGAACCTCGTTAAAACACTAAATAGAACTATCGTAAAAGTATTATTAAAGTACTAAATAGAACTAATCAAAAACTATCTTTTGACCCATCACCTCCATCTCATTTATATTATCTATGTAATTTTTGTTCAGTGCAGAGCCAATATTAAGATGAGTTTCTGTTCCTGTATAACAATTTGGTTTTCCTAGAGGTAATGGTTTCCTAGTTTTCTTCTACAACTCTTCATGCCCCCTCTTTGGCAACTCTATTTGGACATATAAGGCTAAGAGTCCAGTTACTCAGTGTCATTCTCTATACGTTCAAATTTATCATAATCCATCAGTTCCTTTTTAGTTTTTTCTGAAGACCATCCCTATCGAAGCCCTTATCCCACCTGCTCTAATCTGCACTAGCTACTCTGTAGGCCTGATACATACTTATTTTCTCAGAACTTCCCTTCACTACTAAACGGGGAATTCTATTCACCTCTTTCCTGTGTTCAATCTCATGTTCTCTGGATCCTATATCTTTCTCTTGGTTTATTCTCATGTTACAGTAGCGCACATCTTCCAGTAAGTTCCTAAGGAAGGAACTAACGTAAATTTTTTTTTTTTTTTAAAAGATGACCGGTAACGGGATCTTAACCCTTGACTTGGGTGTTATCAGCACCATGCTCTCCCAAGTAAACTAACCCGCCATTGCTATACAGGGATCCGAACCCGTGGCCTTGGTATTATCAGCACCACGCTCTCCCAAGTGAGCCACGGGCAGGCCCTGGATGTGAATTTTTTATGTAATAAATTGTATTTATTCTCACAGCTAACTGAAAATGTGAATGGGCATAGAATTCTAGGTTGAAAATCATTTTCCCTCACAATATGAAGTTAAATCTTCCAGGTTCCAGGGGCTGGCCCGTGGCTCACTTGGGAGAGTGTGGTGCTGATAACACCAAGGCCACGGGTTGAGATACCCTTACAGGTCATGTTCTGGAAGAAAAAAAAAAAATGTCTTCCAGGTTCTTTTTTTTTTTCGTGACCGGCAACGGATCGCAACC
>NW_007730379.1:77432-93815 GCF_000696425.1 Galeopterus variegatus
ACTGAAGGTTGCGATCCGTTGCCGGTCACGAAAAAAGACAAAAAGGAAAAAAAAAATAAAATAAAAAAATAAAAATAAATAAATGACAATTCTTTATATTAAATTTCCCCCCAAATAATGTGTGGTTTTTATTTTTTGTTTGAATCCAGACTTAGTATAATCCCTGTTTATAAATTATACAACACCGTACTATTAAATATACTAAATGTGTACAAAAAAATACTGAAAAGATATTAAATAACATTACAAGTATTTTTAGATATGCTCACATTTTGTTCTTTACCCCAAAGGATTATCTTGTCCTCTGTAGGGTGCATGTATCTTTACCTGCAGGCCACCAATGCAAATTGTGGAAAACCTTGTAATTTAATCAGATTTGAAAGACAAATGTGGTTTTGTATAATGTGAAAAATTTAAATTAAAATGAACTGCCTAGTGTGTGAATTTTAGATGCTAATTTGACTAAGACTAAAGATATGTATGTGAAAAATAGGAGAAATCTGAATACAGACTCATTATTAAGGAATTATTATTCATTTTTTTCAGGTGACAATGGTGGTGTAGTTATGATAAAGAACCTTATCTTTTAGAGAAAAATACTTAAGCAACATTTAGATAAAATTATATGATGTTTGGGATTCATGGCAAAAAAAATGTAGTGTAGGAGGGTATTGATAAAATAAAATTGTCCATTCCTTGAAATCTATTGAAGCTGGCTGATGGGTACAGTGAGGCTCATTTTACTACTATTTCCGCTTTTGCACGTTTGAAATTATTCATATTAAAAATCTTTTTTTTCCCCTAAAGAAAGAGCTGCTTTGGAACCACAAGTCAAGCTTCGTGTTTTTAATGTTTTTTTTTTTTTTTTTTTTTTCTCTGGTTATTTCTATTTTATTCAAGTTCTTTCTAGTTTGTTTCAGGCTGTCTTTCATGCTGGAAGCTTTCATAAAACATCTGAAGATCCTTAAAAACTATATGGTGATCCCTGACTAACCATTAATATGGATACTCATTTTCCATGTACCACTTTTTCAACTGATCACAGAGGCAGTTTAAAATAGAAAACCTTTCTCTTCAATTTTGTGGCAAAAAGAATGGCAGAATGGTGTAACTCTTTTTTCTAATCTGTCTATTCTCAATTGCTGTCTCTCTTCACTTACTTTCTCAATGAATTGATTAGTCATAACATTAGGGGTTACAGAATTGTTTTTTTCTTGGCCAGGAATGAATGTTGGGGGTTGATACATTCTCAATGTGAATATCTGGTATTCTCTTGTGTTGTGAGTAGCAGAGCTGTCATGCCAGCTGATTCACAGGACCTGTTTTTAGCACTGAGATTGCCATGTCATCTTCAGGTCTGCATGTGTGGGTTTCTTCTACAAGTATGCATAGAGGTGAGCTTCTCAAAATGAGTAGAATTTACACTCTTAAATATCTTTAGTGTCACTTTTCTCTTACAGATGTTATTTTCTATATACAAGGAAATAAAAATGCTATCCCATCTTGGGTTCATATTTCTTTAAATACATATATGGCTTAAGAGGAAGGAGAGTAGGGACTGACTGAAATGTTGGGAGAAAAACAGCTTCAGAAGGATTCCCCAGTATTCCTTTTCCTTCATCATTCAGAAGGGTTAGTCTTTCTGAAGATCAAAACTTTATAGCTAATGAAAAGTTTCCAAGTCAGTGTCTTTCTCTCCATTGAGGGCAGGAAAGGGATGTTTTACTGTACTAGTCAGAGAAATGCTACAGTACCACCATGTCTGTTCTGTTTGAACAGAACTAAAATGATGGTCTCACATAAAGTTTACGGTTATACAGAGTGGCAGCTGCAGTGCTTGGTATTACGTATGTCCTAAAGTACACTTTAAACAGCCCCAAACGGGAGGGGAGAGAGGGAGGAGGGCGGGAGGTGTCGGTGATGGGCCATAATAATCATATACATTGTATATTGACAAAATAAAAATTAAAAAAATAAAAAAAAAATAATAAAAATAAACAGCCCCAAACAAAAAACTTATCAGGAGAACAAAAGTTTACCCTAACACATTTAGTTATTATAGAGAATAACGTATTACAAGTTAATTTCTATGTTCTGAGGTATAACTATCTATAATAAAACCCATATTGTCCTAAAAGGGAGGTCTTCTCATCTCACATTAGCATTAGTTAAAATGGCTGCATTTGTGGAAGACTTTTTCTAAAAATTGGTCTGTTTGTAGATTTTTTGTTGTAAGGATAGTGGTGGAACGATAATTCTTACAAAAATTATGAGAACAAACAACTGTAACAACAATATTGAAGTATGTACATTAGTTTAGACTTACCCTTAGAAGCAACTCTGCTAATATACAGCCAACAGCCCACATGTCCACACCCACACCATACATCCTAGCTCCAAATAGTAACTCAGGGGCCCGATACCACCTGAGGAACAAAGAGAAATATTGTCTATTTATTTATTATTTATTTATTTACTTATTATTGATTGATTGGGAGGGTGGTTGGCCTATATGGGGATCTGAATCCTCTTGACCTTGGTGTTATCAACACCATGCTCTAACCAACTGAGCTAACTGTCCAGCCTCGAAATACTGTCATTTTAGAATGCAATTATTAAAGCATGTCTTAGAGATGAACTATCCTTATTTGTTTTTAAAGCCAATTCTTCGCTTTAGGTACTACATAACACTCTCTCTTGCTGAGTTTTAAGAATACTGCTCTTGCAATTTTCTCCTTTCTCCTACATCATCAATCTTTTGTTTTCTAGTAGACTTTTCCCATCAGTGTACAAACATACCATTATTTATCCAGCCTTAAATTTCTCTGGACCCTACCTCCCCTAATAGCTACCTCCTTTTAGTTCAAAGAGTTGTCTATTTTTATTGTCTCCAATTCCTCTTCCCTCATCCTCTCTTAAACCCTTTTCAATCAGGCTTTCATCTCCATCACTCCAACAAAACTGCCCATCAAGGTTATCAGTGATGTCCACACTCCTAAATCCAATTGTCAATTCGCAGAGTCCTCATCTTAATTTGACTTGTTAGCAGCATTTGATTTGCAGGCAGAAAAATTGTGAGAAACTGGTAGGCGAGAAAGCATGAATATACGATGCTCTCATATGTGGGTCCCTGTTTCTAAGAGTTCCTGAATGATGGGCTTAATTGTTTCAGCAATTACACAAATAATTACTCACATCCCCTACTTTTTATTCAGGGCTTAGGTCACTGACATTCAACAAGATCTATGTGCAATAAGGTGACAAAATAATTTAAAACAGAGAATCTTAAGATCTTCGCAGATCCTTAGAAGAATCTTAGATATTAACAGATACCATTCTGACAATAATTATAAAACCTATTGTCCCTATCTATTTAATGTGATTTTTCTTTATACAACAAAAGTATAAGCAGAAAACACAATTACTAATAATATGAAAAATCCAAATATTAATACACTGCTTTGTTTAGAGGATTTTCATTCACATGGAAGGACACAGAATCAGGACTGACCAATATAATAAACACCGGCCCAATAAATCAGGTGATTAGGTGAGAATAGCCACTGAAGTTCCACCTTATCTAACTAAAATGCCTAAGTATAAATAATTACCAAAAGTTACTATGTAAATCTCTGAGGATAGAGTTAATTCAACTCCATTTGAAAGAAGGGCTGTGTGTTTTTTCCACTGTGGTAAAACACACATAATGGAAAAAGATCCATTTTTTAAAAGACACCAACAATGTCTCCTGAACTCTGCCAAGATATTTCAGAGAAGCCAGTTGATGCACATTTGTAATCAATATCCTGCACAACATAAGGTTTCAATTATTTAAGGGATTCTTACCTGGTTACAACCTGATGTGTGTAAGCTCTATTAGGGCTCCCAAATGATTTGGCCAGGCCAAAATCTGCCAGTTTTAGAACTCCATTTTCATCTAGCAACAAGTTGTTTGGTTTCAGATCCTATATCATGGAGGTTTTAAACAAACAAATAAGCAGTGTAGGTGATAATACAACACTGCTACATTTAGTTGGCCTAACTTTAAACTTAGCAAAAACATGGTAACATCCAAAATTCAAACAACAATGTTTTCCACTGATGTAAAATCTTATCAAAGCAAAATAAGATTGGTTATACTACATAGTGAGGACTTGGGTAAAGTACTTAATTTCACTGAGCCCAATGTTTTCCAGTGATGTAAAATCTTATCAAAGTAAAATAAGATTGGTTATACTACATAGTGAGGACTTGGGTAAAGTACTTAATTTCACTGAGCCTCAATTTACCTACTTCACAGGATAGCTGTGAGGATTAAATTTAATATTTTCTGTAAAGAATCTAGTATAACGGTGGCTAAGCACCCAATAAACAGTTGCTACTATTAATAATAATAAATATAAACTTTAGTAAATAAAAATGTTATGCATTTAAAGGACAAGGCACATATTCTTCAAAATCTATACTAAAAAGATATCAGCAATAACCTAAAAGAGATTCCAAATTTAAGACATGAGACTTATTAGTTATAAATTATATCTTCTTAGCTATTAATCTAAATTAAGTATCTAAACAGGGTACCTATCAGCCTTGTTCCAATAGCTGAATGTTCCTACAAATGATCCAACTATTTCATAAATTTTATTTCATAACTTCACAGAATTTTAGAGCTACCAGAAATACTACCTCTCTAAAGGTATTTTGGCATTGTTTTAATTAACCCAGATTCTCATATTTTTCCACATAAGAACAACACAGCACAAATAATACTGGACTTAAAGCTAAAAGACCTAGGTTCTGATACCCTGCCAGTTCTCAACTGCCAACCTTGAAAAAAAATATAACCTTAGTCAGGTCACTTAGCAACTTAGCTCTTCTATGAAAAAAACGAAGGATTGGGTCTCTTCCAGTTCTAAATTTCACATAGTAATTGGAGTCCTCACAGCACCACCTGCTGGTACAACTGAAGGGAACACACAGAGGAAGAAAGTGGGACAAAATGGTCTGGCTATACTTTTATTTTGTTCAACAATTTACATATTCAGACCATTATGTACTAAACTGGCTACATAAAACTTGACTAACATAAAGAAGTAATATTAAAAACCTTACCCTATGTAGAATCCAATGTTGGTGTAAATATTCTAACCCTTGAAGAGTCATCAACATGTAGGCTTTGATGTGTGATGGTGTCAGCACAAGACTATTATCCTTTATTATAACCTGTAATGCAGAGATACGATATACAGGTGTACTTTATTATTTAAAATGAACTCTAGCAAATAAAACAATTTACAGACCTAAAATGAGTTTATCTATATAGGAGAATCTCAAGAGAAGTTATTTAACTCTCCTTAGGAAGCACTGTCAGAATTTCCAGAGTTAGGTGGTTAGAGAGAACATTTCTGGTCTGGACAGGAAATGCTGCTTTGGCATGAAAGTAGCAAACATCTACTGATTTTACTTGCCTCTTCTGACAACAGCATTCAGTATTCCTTTAAGAAACCACCTCTTCCCAGCTCATTCTTTATGACTCAGGCATGACCATTACCACACTATAGCCTCCCGGCCAGGTGACTGACTGGTCCAGGGATGGACACATGATACAAGACAAGTCAATCAACCAAGCCAAGTATTTCTGCTAGACTCAAAGGGAACAAAGCACTTTCTTTCCTCAGGGATTATTAAACTCAGGGTTTATTATATCTAAGAATATAAGCCTGAAAGTGCCTGGACCACATTGAGAAACTGTGCCCATGAATGAAGGAAAGAGAGAAGAAAATAGAGATGAGTTAAAGTATAAGACTGAGTTCTGATGGCATTATTTGTGATCTGTGCCTAAACGCAGTTTATTCCTATGTATCAGTTATATGAACTAAAAATTCTTTTTTTTTCCAACATCAGATTTAAGGTAAAATGTATTCTTTTTAGTGTACAGTTCCATGAGTCTTGACAAACACATCTAGTCATGTAACCACCACTAAAATAAAGATAGTTCTATAACCTTCCAAAATACGCTGGGACCCCTCTGTACTCAATTCTTCCCTTTAACCCGAACCTCTGGCAACCACTGATCTGATTTCTGTTCCTTTAGTTTTACCTTTTTAAGAATATCATATAAATGGAATCACACAATAAATACACAGTCTTTTGAGCCTGGCTTCTTTCACTTAGTATTAATGCATTTGAGATCCATCTATATTGCTGCATTTATCAGTAGTTTGTTCCTTTTTATTCCTGACTAGTAGTCCATTATATGGATGTACCAGTTTGTTTATACATTTACTAGATATAGGACACTTGGGTTGTTCTGGTGATATGAATAAAGCTAAATATCTGTGTACAAGCTGATTTCGGTTTTGGCATGTATTGTTTCTCCTGGATAAATACCTAGCAGTGGTACTGCTAGATCACAAACATTATTGATTAGTGGTACTGAGCACAATATTAGGGATGCTATTACAGATCACAATAATAGTGATAACAGTGGTACTGATGCAGGAAGAACCTATCACAATAGGCTATAGACTTAATCACTACCAGTTTGTACATTTAGTGTGGTCTTTTTACTTTTTCTAAAAAAGATGACCGGTAAGGGGACCTTAACCCTTGACTTGGTGTTATCAGCACCACGCACTCCCAAGCGAGCTAACTGGCCACCCCTATATAGGGATCTGAACCCGTGGCCTTGGTGTTATCAGCACCACACTCTCCCAAGTGAGCCACGGGCTGGCCCTCCTTTTACTTTTTGATACTGCTATATGAAATTCTTTTTTCCTTTTATCTGGCTGGTAATATGTACTTAATTGTATAAGAAACTGTTTCTAGGGCCGGCCCGGTGGCGCACTGCTACAGTGCGCCGCTTGGGAGCGCGGTGGCGCTCCCGCCGAGGGTTCGGATCCCACATACAGACCAGTTCCCACTCACTGGCTGAGCGAGGTGCGGGCGCAGCACGGAGGGTTGCGATCCTGTTGCTGTGTACCTGTACCATTCTGCATTCTCACAGCAGTATATGAGTGTACTTCCAACAGTTCATGGAAAAACAGAATTAAAAGATAATATGAAACTTCCAATGAACTTTTTGAGAATTTTTTTTGGTGGCTGGCCGGTATGGGGATCTCCCATGAACTTTTTGAAGATTCCTCAAATGAGAACTCCAGTTGTTCTACATCCTTGGGTTGTTAGTTTTTTGGAATTCAATTAATACTAACAGAAAATAATTAAAATATTAATGGAAAGCATAAGATTTTATATTTTTTGAAGTAAAATTTGTCTTTCAAAAGGATAGTACTCTGATAATATAGAAAAAAGATCAAAATCCTTACAGGCCTAACGCTTATTTCTCTAAAAATAATATTAATGGGACTGGCAAGTTAGCTCACTTGGTTACAGTGTGGTGCTGATGACACTAAGGTTAAAGGTTTGGATTCCCATCCTGGTACCGGCCAGCCGCCAAACATACAAAAATATTACCAATAAGCTATAGGGAACTTGGCAGACAGAAATGCCAATTAAGTACAAATATTTGTATTTAACACTGGGAATATAGCTAAATGTCTAGAAGTAAAGAATTCAGAAATCCTTTTGACTTCAGAGTACATCCAAATTTCAATAAAATTAAGCATTTTTTTGATTACCAATATCTTCTTAAGTAGAAAACAAACATTTAGGTTCTCCTTTGATAAACTGAGAAAAAAAATTTCTTTCTTTCTTTTTTTTTTTAAAAGATGACCGGTAAGGGGATCTCAACCCTTGGCTTGGTGTTGTCAGCACCACGCTCAGCCAGTGAGCAAACCGGCCATCCCTGTATAGGATCCGAACCCGTGGCCTTGGTGTTATCAGCACTGCACTCTACCAAGTGAGCCACGGGCCGGCCTGAAAAAAAATTTCTTTAGGAATATTAATCTTACCTCAAGATCAGTTTCCATAAAATCAAAGACTAGGCTAATATTCGATTTATGTCCAAAAGCATCAAGGAGCTGCAAAGCAAAAAATTTTTAAAAGTTAAAATGTGATTTTCCATTTAATACTTGAATATATCATACCAACTGAAGTAATTTTTAAAAATGTAAGCAAGCATTTGGATTGTTGGCAATTCCCTGTAAAGCTTAAATAATTTTATTAAATTTGACATTTGTCTTTTCTTGGACAGTACTAAAGGAATTAGTATTTTAAAGCACAAAATATTAAACTTTACATAAAAAAAAAAAAATCACAAAACACTTAACCTCTCCCCTCAAATTTTTGGAGTTATAATTAAGAAATGAATTAATGAAAACCTCACCTCAGTTTCCAATTCAAAAAAATTCCCAAGCATGATGCTTAAGAAAATCCTCTAAATAGCAGCAGCTATCATTCAATGAATGAGTACATTCTCTATGGCAGGCACTAGTCCAGATACTCCACACATATTCAATTAGTCTCACAACAACCCTATGAGGTAGGGACTATGGCACAGAGTTGTGAGGGAACATGCTCAAGGTCTCACACAGGCAGAAAGAAGGGTTTCCAATGCAGGCTGACACGCTTAACCACTATGCTAGAGCTCTTGAGGTTTCAAGATGATTTCTGACAAAATTAGCCCATATGTGAATATTTGATTTCATTGGTTGTATACTTTTAAAGACACTGCCTACAGGACCGATTAGGATAGAAAACACATTTCAGGGGCTGGCTGGTTAGCTCAGTTGGTTAGAGCAGAGCATGGGATGATAAAACCAAGTTCCAGGGTTCGATCCCTGTACCAGCCAGCCGCCAAAAAAAAAAGAAAAAAAACAAAAATACATTTCAGGTCGATAAACTTTTAAACTACTTCTTCAAGGCTCACCTAGAACAACTTATCTCGCTGAGCCTTCAATCAACATCCACTACATTCAGAAAAGGCAGGGTCCCAAATCCCAGAAACAATTTAGATCATACTCACACCAATTATATTTGGATGACTTAGCTCCTGTAATAATTTTATCTCTCTTAAGGCTGTTCTATTTATACCTATATAAAAAGGCAAAACAAGAAGTGAACAATAATTCTAAAATCTCAAACCTTCTTACAAATATATTTTTTAGAAAAGATTAGTCATCTCAGGAAATAGCAATAAATATTCCACAGAAAAATAATTTCTACTTAGACAATTTTTATAACATATGTTTTTCTTTTATATTGCTTTATAACAGCTTAACAGATTATAATAAATGGTGAAGAAAATATTAACTTTATTTGCAGCATATCAAATCTGAAGACTGCCGGATATGTGTACAGCATGTAGGTGGTAAGTAAACAGCTTCTCTTCTCTTGTCCTATAAATACTAGGAGCAGATTCTTTGTGCTAAAAGAAAACTAGTGATAAGGAAGTATCTTTTCCAATGCAAAAGGCAGATCTCAATATTAAAAGTAAGATTTGGTACTGGCATTTACACAGATGGTGGGTCTTTTTTATAAAAACTGTTTTGTGATGACTAAACAGGACTTAGCTTTGGAAAAAGGGTTTAAGAAATCTTTTCCCCATACATCTATTCTATAGTGAGCTTTGTGTACTTCCGTGAAGATGTATACTGAATTTTCAAAGTAATCAGAAGCTCAAAAATAGAAAAAACAACAGCTTGCAACACCTAAAACAGTAATGAAGACAGCAAGATAAGCCATTAATAAGCTTGCTGCTTTCCATTTACTTAGGTGATTTGAATCTGAACACCCAAAGAGTGAAAATCACCAAAGATCCTTTCTCTATCTGGGGTCTATGTTTACTCTTCTGGGATCCTGCGATAACTCTATCTAGAACCACTGCTAGCCCTTATTAATACTTTGCTCACTTCCTCAGTGACAATAAATACTATTCCTATTCTGTCAGATTACATGAAATACTTACCATCTTTAGCTTCTGATCTATGCCCAAGTTTGATCTGGTAGAGAAAAAATCAAAAACATTAAAAATGTGTTAAATTATTTAGACTCAATGCATAACATATAAGTACTTCAAAAACTGAGCCACTGTGAAAACATGTAGCAACTCGTATGTAGCTAGTACTAGGCAAAAAGGGAGTGGGAATCAAGAATTAGAAAAGCAAAATTAACAATAGAATAGAGTTAATCAAATACCTACCCTTGTCCTTTAAGTTTTTGATCTACACATTCAAATATGGAATTAAGAAAATAAATGCCTCCTTTACCTTTCAAGATTAAATGTGGACCAAATAACTAAGGGTATGCTGGCTAATAAAAAAGAAAAAAATCGCTTCAAGTTAGCATATTTGGGAGAAAAGATGTGACATATAAACAGAAAATAACACGTTGTATATTTGGTAACATACCCAATAATATGCTCTTAGGTACCACATTTTCCAAAAAGCAAAATTTCAAATTGTGCTTGATATGGAAAATGATTAAAGTTACTATCAATAAGCATAACAAATTACATTAATAGGTTTAGTCTAACACAAAATGGGTTACCAGGTTCAAGAACACTCTCTTACTAATTTTGGAGAGGAGAGGCAGGTGGGAGCTGGCTGATACCAGGATCTGAACTCTTGACCTTGGTGTGTTGTAACACTGCACTCTACTAATTTATGTAAGGACTCTCAGTAATCAAGAAAGATTACTTCTGGAAAAACACAACTATTTTACCACTAAAACAGAACTTTTTATTATAGCACCAAACAATATAAGATACTTAGTAATAAAGCTAACAAGAGATATACAAAGCTCAATAGAATTATAAAACCCTATTAAAACATGATGTTGAGAATGTGGTGGGATGATAAACTGATCTAACCATTTTGGAGAGCAATTTGACCATGTTTGGTGACGTTGACTGTTGTGATACTCTGAGGTAACAAATCATAATTGTTTTCAATTATAGATACACTCTCTAGAGAAATTCAAACATATGTATAAGATGACTCAGAAGATCATCCATGGAAGGACTGTATTAGGGGAAAACATTAAAAAAAACAGCCTAAATATCTATCAACAAGACTTTGGATACAAAATTTGAGAAGTCATGTAATAGGATGTAATCATCAATGAGCATGAATAAACAAGATCTACGTGTATCAATATGGAGGATTTCAGAAACAATGTTGATTCAGGAAGACAAGCTGCAGAAGAATATATATTATATACACATATACACAGCTTAAAAGTATGGAATGCTATATATTGTTTTGAGGTATATATGTTAGAGACAGATACTGAAAAAAATGAGAAATGATCCAAAAGGCCATCAACAGGGGATGGGTTAAATAAATTGGCAAATGTAAATTCAATATAATCTTATAAGGATGAGGTACATCGATGATATTTTAAAAGTCTAAGACACACGATGGCTAGTTAGCTCAGCTGGTTAGAGAGTGGAATTGTAACACCAAGGTCAGGAGTCAGGTGTCAAAAAAAAAAAAGACTAAAAAAGAAAGTTTAAGGTATAATAGGCAAAAGATTACAAAGATTCCCTTTCGGTAAGATTAAACATAGCAAATGAATGGAAATAGAAATTATGCATGTTTGAAGAAGGTCCAGAGCACCATATCCTCAATGTTCATAACAGAAGGTATAGATTGTGGAATATACTATAAAGCATATGTACCTCACAGGGCCTGGTTTTCCAAAGCCTTGCAGTTTCAAATATTGACCTTGCAGAGGACTGGAAATTTCCCTCAGGCTATAAAGTCTCCGTTGTTAAGATAAAGATTTGTGGCACAGCAAGGTTGCTGGCTGAAGGACAGACTAGTTACTAATTGTTATGTAAAGATACTGAGAACTGCTGTAAGAAGGAATGTTTGCTAAGATCAAGCTTTTGTTGATACCCTTGCTGGAGTGTCATCTGGCTTGTTTCACTGAAAGTTACCAGCCTATATTGTTAAACTATAACCCCACCTATGTCTCTTCCTGTAACTTCCTGGTCTGGAAAATAAATGCAGGAAGATAACCCCAATTCGGGGTTAATTTCCCGAGGAAGGGATGCCTCTTGCTTGAGCGTTCCCAAAGAAAGTTAACTGCTTAGGGGTCTCTCACTACTCAGAAGAGATGGGCTTTGAGTAATCCTTTGCATCTTCATCACCCAGGGGAAGTGGGGTGACAAATCTATGGGGGGCAAAGCATAAATCTGTGGGGGGTGAAGCAGCACAAAGCAACAATACATAATGTCTAAAACTGAAAAGAACAGAACAAAACCACTCATGAAATGATATATGCATATTATTTAAAGAAACAGAGGTAAACACCAGAGGAAACAAAGGAACTGAAAAATGTTGCTCTGAGGAGCTTGGCATGTTAAAAGCCTTGACCTTTTAAAACCTGACTTTTAGGGCCGGCCCGGTGGCACACTGCTACAGTGCGGCGCTCCCACTGAGGGTTCGGATCCCACATACAGACCGGCCGCTCACTGGCTGAGCGAGGTGCGGGCGCAACACCGAGGGTTGCGATCCCGTTGCTGGTCCCGGTCCGGTACGGGCGCGACACTGAGGGTTGCGATCCGTTGCCGGACACGAAAAAAGACAAAAGGAAAAAAAAAAAAACCCTGACTTTTAAAAAGTGACTTTTAAAACCATAAAAATGTCTTTCTCCATCTTCAGAGAGAAAAAAAACCCCATAAAAATGTATTATTTGAAATAAAATAAAAATTTATTGTAAAAGATTCCACTATGAGTCATCTTCTAGGGGGAAAAGTCTACCACAGAGAAACAAGATGGATTCTAAACCCTAATTTTGGTTGAAAACAAGCAACAAAAAACCCTACTAGGACTTTCAAACAGCTATAGAACTTAATATGCTAAAAGTATGAAGAGATTATACCAGTCAGTAAAGTCAATACATTTTTTTTTTTTATAAAGATGACCGGTAAGGGGATCTTAACCCTTGACTTGGTGTTGTCAGCATCATGCTCACCCAGTGAGCTAACCGGCCATCCCTATATAAGATCCGAACCCGTGGCCTTGGTGTTATCAGAACCACACTCACCCAAGTGAGCCACGGGCCGGCCCAAGTCAATACATTTTTCACCAGTGTCTACAAATTTGCTAGCCATAGTCCTAGGTTTAATATGAATGGAGTTCAACAGACAATAAATTTACAGATAAGAGGATTTCAGATTTTGATAAATGCGATGAAGATGATAGAGAAACATGGTGAAGAATAGGGAAGGAGGGAGGCACACCTGTTTTAGCTGGAATGAACAGAGAAAGCCTCTGTGTGGGGCAGACATTTAAGTGAAACCTGAATAATAAAGTATCAGCCATGCCAAGTTCTAGGTGGAAAATATACCAACCAGAAGGCACAGCAAATGTAACGATCCTGAGACTGGAATAAATTTAATGTGTTGTCTAAGGCACAGAAAGGTCAGTGTGGCTATGATATAGTGAACCAGGGGCAGAATGGAAAAGACAAAAGGTTCAGGAGAGTTAAAGGTTTTTTACAAAGGGAGTGGCTATAGTTCTGGATCATGAAACATAGGATGGAAAATGGAGATATAAAAGAAGTCAAAAAGTCAAAAAAAAAAAGATAATTATGGCAGTAATAATTAAGAGGAAGAGAGTTAGGTGTTAAATGAATGAGAGGGAGTACCTGGGAGGCTGGCAGATGACAAAAACAAGGGAGATAATGTAAGGGATAATGTAAGCTTCAAAGCAGTTACGGATTTTGGAGAAGAAACGCTTTCGAAGTAGCAACAGGAACAAAAGGAACATGGAAGTACCTACTCCACCAAGAGACCCTGAGATATGTGAGAAGAATTGTCCTTGAATATTTCAGTAGTATGGGAAAGAGCAATGAACCCGGCATCAGGAGACGTGGATTGTAGTGACTTCAGCAATTACTGGCTGTGTGGTATTGACAAGTGAGCTAATCTTTCTCAACTTCAGGTGCCTCCTTTATCTATTTAATAGGCTGTTTTGAGAAGTAAATGAAAAAATGTAGCCTGGCCGATTAGCCCAGTTGGTCAGAGCTCGGTGTCACAACACCAAAATCACAAGTTCAGATGACCCCCCTCTCCCCGCCGGCCCCCGCTTTTGGCCAGCTGCCAAAAAGAAAAAAAAAAAAAGAAAAAAAGAAAAAGAGAAATAAAATACAGATATAACACAGAATGGATGCAGGTGAGGCAGAACCGTGACCTGAAAAGATCATGGTTATCAAATAGTTCTGAGGACAGAAGAGATGGACAGTACTTGCCCCCTTAGCCAACGTCCGAGTTTATGCAGCAAAAATAACATACAGCTTGCTCTTCATTTCAGTTTAAATTAAGGGAACAAAAAACTGGTTTAACTCCAGAGTTCCATCTCGGAACACAAGGCATTAATTAATTCTATTGTCTTTGCAAATGACATGAGTCCTCATTATGAAAACGCAGTCAAGAACAGTAAAACGACCATCAGTCAACTCAGTACAGATATCTTCAAAGAGACTTGAAAAACAAATTAACTCACTTTCTTAATGGCGACAATTTGATTGGTGTTCTTGTCTCTGGCTTTGTAAACTGTGGCAAACTGGAAAGAAAAACAGGAATAACACCGGTTTCTGAGAGCTTTTTTATGTATGCCTTTGTGCTTTTTTTTTTTTTTTAACATTTTGGGAAGCAAAGAACCCAGCGTTCGTGAGAGAACTCGCGGCGGCTTGAAACGTGTTCGGGCATTCCACGTCCAGCTCCAGCCTATTCTTCAGAAAGGAGAGGGCCGCTCAGGAGTTCACCTGCAGGATGTGAAGAAGGGCAGCAGGTGCGTCTGGACATCCTCTTCCGAGGAGAACGAGCAGCCAGGCCAGTCCTCTGGCCTCCACGAGAAAACCTGCAAAGATGTGAGGCGGCGCGGTGCTCGGCTCAGGGCCCTCCCAACCCCGCTGGACAATCTCACCTGTCCCTCCCCGAGGAAGTCCAGTTTCTCATAACGCTTTGCTCGAGACTTCACGTCCACAGCCATCCGGCGAGCGAAGCCTAACTCCAGCGAAAAGGGGCGAGCTCCCAAGACGGCAGCAATTTAAAGCCACCTTAAAGCCCCCAACAGCCACTTCCGCTCAGTGGGTTCCGACTCTTTAGTAGCTCCGCCTTACTTCCGGGACTGGAGCCAGCCCTACGGAAGCTGCGCGAGGCCAGGATCCTCTGTCACGTGAAGCCTGTTGGTGCTGGACGCGACGTGGTTTCGGTAGCCTCTGTCACCCTGTTATCGTTTTAACTTGAATATTTTCTTCACTACTAGGGACAGGTCAGCGTCTTGATATGGTGTTCTGAGTTTGGGGCTTAGTAGATGTGTATGAGGGTCGAAAGCTTGGTCTTGTACTTGATCTCGTTCTCTGGTTCTTGGTTCTACCGTGTCCTGTCGCCACGATTGCTATGGACGCTAGACCCCGCGATCTCAGGCTACTTAGACGAGTGCCAAGTTCTTTTTTAACTGAGCTAACCGGCCATCCCCGATTGCTAAGTGCAATTTCAGTTCCTTTATGAAGAAGCAGGCCCAGGGAAACAAAATCCAACTCAGTTGAAACGTGCTGTGGAATAGGCTTCTGGTCCTCAGTTTTCTACTCTGTAAAAGGGATATAATGATAATAGCATCATAGGTGGTTTAGAGGGTTAAATGAGACATGTGGAAAATTTAAACATAGTAAATGCTCAATTAAGTCTTGGCTGTGATTAGTACCCAAATTCTTGATTATCATAATTTTCATACAAGTGAACATATTAATTCACTTATTCAACGAATATATATTGAATGTTTTTTATCTACCAAGCACTGTTGTAGACCCTGAGAAATCAGCAGGGAATAAAACAAAGACTCCTGCCTTCCTATAGGAGGAGATAAAAAGAAAAAAAGCCAAATATATGTTATGATACATAGTGATAAGTATCATAGAGATAATAAAGCAGGGAAAGGGCCGGCCTGTGGCTCACTCGGGAGAGTGTGGTGCTGATAACACCAAGGCCCCGGGTTCGGATCCCATATAGGGATGGCCGGTTGGCTCGCTGCCTGAGCGTGGTGCTGACAACACCAAGCCAAGGGTTAAGATCCCCTTACCGGTCATCTTTAAAAAAAAAAAAAAAAAAAATTATTCACCGATAAAGACACGATCTGGAGGAAAGGAG
Organism: Galeopterus variegatus; assembly: GCF_000696425.1. Taxonomy (NCBI): domain Eukaryota; kingdom Metazoa; phylum Chordata; class Mammalia; order Dermoptera; family Cynocephalidae; genus Galeopterus; species Galeopterus variegatus. The sequence goes on from NW_007730379.1 coordinate 93,490, forward strand.
AAAGGCTTTGTCACCAATTAACACAATATTTAAGTACTTTTTAAAGGTTATTTTGTCAGATGTTCCGACCAAATTGGTTGGTTTGACAAGAAAAGAATTCTGATTAACAGGCTAGTTCCCTCAGCCAGTTTTTCTCCTACATCTCCAGCCCTGACACGGATATATTTTATATGTATATATGTATACATAGATGTTTATAAGTATATAAGGCAAAAACTCTTGTAATGGCTAGCAAGCCACGGGTGGATTGGAACAAAAGCTATGCATTGGAAAGTTCTCAAACAGTCGGAAACGGAAACAAAACAAGACAAAACAAAACACGGAGG
>NW_007730379.1:93825-100908 GCF_000696425.1 Galeopterus variegatus
GTACCAGTTTGACTTCTAGTCAATAGGATTTGCTGACAGGCTAGATACGGGTTGGGGGGGGGAAAGGATGATTCCAAGGTTCTGAGCTGGAGTAGCTGTCGACATGGAAATGTTTCCTCTTTTCTTTGAATTTAATATTTCTATGAGTTGAGCATTCTAATTTTTCAAAGATATGTTGAAGAACGCAGAATACCAAGGCCAATAATTTAGTCAAGTTAGTATAGAAGTTGAGTTTTTGTTCTGGTACCAGACAGCCTGCATTTGAATACTCCAGTATTCAATCACTAAATGACTTGGGCAAATTACTTTGTTCCTAGTTTCCTCCTCTATAATAGGACCTACTCAAAGGACTTCACATGTGTAAAGCCCTTAGAATAGTGTCTAACAGCTAAGTGCTTAGTTTGTTAGCCATTACTATATTATTGTATATCTTTCAGCCCTTTGCCACTACTTGGGTCTAGGCAAAACTCTCATACATTGCAGAAAACACACCATCTTTACCATTTATCCCTCTTAATTGTGGCAAGTCATACTAGTGATGCATGATGTCACATGAATTAGATCAAAGTTCCTTCTGACAGACATCACTCCAACAGTAATTTGACCTCACTTGTAGTAGAAATAAGCTAGTTAGCTAAATTTGATGTTAACACCTGTGAAGCTTGAGGTGCCCAAGTGTGCCATAACATATGAATTGATAATCAGTACATTATGCTATGCTGCTGACAAGTAAATTCCTATCTGGAGATATTTAAAATAGGATAATGGGTCTGGATGGTTAGCTCAGCTGGTTAGAGCATGGTGCTAACACCACCAAGGTCTGGGGGTTTGAACCCTGTACTGGCCAACCACAAAAAAAAAAAAAAAGATAAAATAGGATAATGAATGCAGTGTTTAGATGACATTCACGGACAGTGAGGTCATTGTATATATAAATTATCATTAAGCACGTGCATAGCATTTTACAGTTTACAAGCACTTTCACATTTGTATCAGCCAGTTTCCAAGATAGCCATAACAATCCTTGCCTTCTGGTATTAATGCACTAGTATAATCTCCCACATTGAAACAGGTTGTTCTGTGCAACCAACAGAATATGGTGGAAGTGACTGTGTGATTTCTGAGGCTATATCATAAAGGCTGCTGTTCTGATTTCCACACTTGGGCCATTTGTTCTGGGGCATGCCAGTCATGTCATGAATTTACTCAGGCAGCCCTGTGGAGATGACTCCTGCCAATTGCCAGCATCAACTTGCTAACCATGTGTGAGTCACATGGTCCAGCCCCATCCAGGCCTTCAGATGACAGTAGCCTCAGGTGGTGTCTGATTGCAACATCATGAGACACTCAAAACTGCCCAGTTAAGCTGCTTCTGAATTCCTGATCCAGAGAAACCATGAGCTATTAAGTGATTATCGGTTTCAGCCACTTAATTTGGGGCTGATTTGTTACAATGAGATAATACACTAATTTGATCCTGTCTTTCATACCGTATAGAACTGGAGAAGAAAACTAAAACTTGGACAAATTAAGCAGTTTGCTGATGGTTACATATCTTCAAGTGCTTAACCCCTAAGTGAAAATACAGGCTATGCAACTTGAAACGTAGCCAGAATTCTATGATTCCGTCCTTCTTGGGAACTCATCCTGTGACAGCAATTCTCACTAACATGCCTTTTTGCCATGCCTGTAACTCACAAATTGTTAGTGACAAGTCTTTTCATTTTGATTTTCATGGCAGCAGTTGTAGTAAAAATTGCCCTCAGATATACATCCACAGTTCCAGGATTAGGATTTGTAACTGCTGGCTCACAGTATTACTCAAACCATTTTTCACTACCTGGACCTACTCTTTCTGAAAGCAAAAAAATGGCCCTGGTTTTCCTTTTACTGAAATGAGAAAGCTAAGGAGAAAAATAAAATAGTGCTAGTTTTAAAGTAATTTTCCCCAATTTTTTTTTTTCTTTTTGTCTTTTTTACTGACCAGTAACGGGATCGCAACCCTTGGTGTCGCGCCCGTACCGAGGACCGGCAACGGGCTCGCAACCCTCGGTGTTGCGCCCGCACCGCGCTCAGCCAGTGAGCGGGAACCGTTCTCCACATGGGATCCAAACCCTCGGCGGGAGCGCCGCCACGCTCCCAAGCGGCGCACTCTCCAGTGCACCACTGGGCCAGCCCCCAAATTTTTTTTAAGTAAATAAAATATGTAATGGTATTACCGCAATTGATGTTAAAAGAAATGATATTACCAGAATCAGAAAGAATCCTGAATTACCAGAAGAGCTTATTGCTAGCATTAAACCCCAACCCCTATCTCACATTTGTGTTGGACAACATTTATGCTAGGCCACAGCACAGAATTTACAAGAGAAGATCTTTTCTCTACAGTGGAGTAGTAGAAAAAAGTAAAAATTAATCCATAGACAATTGGGAAAATATAGAAACATACTCAAAAACAAGTCTATTGCTTATGAGCTACTATTACTATTAGGGATGACTCCTTTAAAGCATGTCTGGAAATCATTAAAGGTATGGAAGAGAATTTATTCAGCTTTGTGAGGCTTTACTTTTACAATATACACACCCTTGACACAAGAAGGCCCTATTAAAATTTCATAAATTGCTTAATAAGTAAATATTTCGGTTGATTTTGTCTTTCAGACATTAAATTTGAGAAAGTTAATAGTTATCAGGATTTACATACGTGATCACAAAACTAAGCAAAATAACAAGACTTTCTTAACATCCCCAAAAGATAATAAATTGCAGTTTCTAGTGAAACATTTGTTCCTAGGCTATATTCATTTTTATCTCTTATTTTCCATTTTATACTTTTCCGCATTTTTTAAAATATAGGTTACAAATAATCTTTTCTGTTATCTCCCCAATCTAAATCCCACAATCAACTGTTTTATCTCGGCTATATTTTTATCATTTAGAGTAGGATATGGCAGGCCAGTAGCACAATGGACAACACGTCTGACTACAGAGGAAGATTCTAGAAGTATACACTTATTAAGCCAGTTATAGTTCAGTAACCTTGTGAATTAAAAAATGTGGGAGAATTCAGAACAAATAATCATTATTTCACTGATCCTCATCCAATTTCAGGAAAATTACATCCTTAAAACAGCAGTTCTGCCTGATAAATTCTTCCCGTGTCTAAACAGAAACAGAAAGAAAAGTAAAATTATGGGAAATATATACTAGTATATTGAACACTGAGTGCTTTTAATAGTTCAACACATTATATTTGATAATCAAGAGTATATTAATATGGGCTGACCAGTTAGCTCAGTTGGTTAGAGCGTGGTGTTATACAACCAGGTCCAGGGTTTGGATCCCCATACTGGCTAGCTGCCTCTCCCCCCCAAAAAGAGTAAATTAATAGGCTAACATTTAAAAATGTATACTTTAATAAGTAGAAAGCATATAAACAATTAGGTAAGCTTGTGGAGAAGCTGACCAAGATACATAAATTAGGAGATACAAGTGTCCATCTAAATTTTCTATATTTCATTTTTTTTTAGTTTATTAAAGTTGTTTAATATACAATTTCTCATTTGTTATTTTGGAAGTCCTTTATCATAAAGTCAATTCTTTTGTTTGATGACAAACTGCAGCTCACAGTGATTATTCTGGACCTCCACGCTGAAAAGGAAAAAAGAAAGGAATAAAGATTAGATGTTAAATTGAAAGAGGAAATGTTTTCATGGCCACTATACACATTTATACAATATTAAGCAAATGATCTTTAGTTTTTAAAAGACAATTTCAGAATTGTCATAGCTTTTAGGCACTTGTATCAATTGATGTAAACAAAATTTCAGATCTGGAAGGGACCAAAGATTGACCTAGATCAGTTGTCCTCAAATTTCTTAGTCTCAGAAGCATTTTAAAACACTCTGAAAAATTAATGAGGATCCCAAAGAGCTTTTTTTCATGTAGTTATATCTATTGATATTTACCATATTATGCTATAATTATAATCATGCACATTTTTTTTTGGCGGCTGGCTGGTATGGGGACCCGAACCCTTGACCTTGGGGTTATAACAATATGCTGTAACCAGCTGACTTAACTGGCCAGCCCTAATCATGCATATTTACTGAGGGCTCCAATTATGGTTTGTTTCTCAGAGTCCTGGCCTACCTGACCATCTCTGTTTTAGTTGTGACCACTCCTTGGCAAAGACAATGGGAAGAACATGTAAATCAGCAAATGAAATTCCAAAAGCCAAAATGTTAAGGTGTTTTGCACAGTCCTGTGATAAAGAGCAACAACATACTTGGATAAATTCAATTTCTTCTTGAGACACAAGTTTCCTTCTGTATTTCTGAGGTAATGATTTCAGTAATTCTGCAGTGTCTGGTGGACCTTGATGCATCAGCAAATCTGGTGATTTACTTCCCTTTGAATGCTGTGAAATTGCAGAATGAGATGGTACCCCTGTTGATCTCAAAGCTTCTGATACTGAATTCTGCAGTGTCTGGTGGACCTTGATGCATCAGCAAATCTGGTGATTTACTTCCCTTAGAATGCTGTGAAATTGCAGAATGAGATGGTACCCCTGTTGATCTCAAAGCTTCTGATACTGAAATTAAAAACAAATGCCCAATTAGAGAAATTATTCAGGTGTCTTGAAATACTATTTTAAGTTATCTACTATTTAATAATCAAGTCATTCTTAATATCTACTCATTCTTCAAATAATACTTGAGGTATTATAATTTTTTTAGTGTTATAATTTCTAAGAGTTAGTGTGGAGTACCAGTGGGCTATATATAATTTCATAATATTCTTTTCAAAACAAATGAAGAAGTAGTTTTAAGTAACCGAATTACTAAAATGAATAAATTTGTAAAATAATGAAATTTCTAGTTAGTGGAGTTCAACCCATTATGGGTGACCTGCATTACTTAAGTTTTTGTCATCGAAGCCCTCAAAGAACAACACACAATGAAGTTTACAGGTAATATCTTACAGTGGGGAATAAGAAAGTTGGTAAATGTAAATGAGAACAGTTTGCTCAATACCTTTGTACTTGTATATCTTAAGTTTTCAACAATTACAATAAGTTAAAAGTGCCCCTATAGAATTTATTAAAGTTTGCCATGAATTAAAGATTAGCATGAAGAGAGGGACAGAGGATCTGGTAAAAAAAAAAAAAGAAAAAAAAAAAAAGAAGGGGTAAGAGAAAAACAGAATCCTTTCAGAATCTCCTATTGATTTATAGTTCAGTTATTTTACAGTTAATAATTGCTAAAGTCTAAGGCAATCCAAGAAACATTCACTGATTGAGTGAATAGATAAAAGAGAGAAAGAAAAGAAGGTTGGCTGGGGGAGAAATATAGGAATGCTTATCATTCCTCACAATCTCTGCAAATGTAAGCATTGCAGAATCTTCTAAAGGATAAAGGAAGAAAGGTAGGACAAAAATTCTTCCATATAAAACTAATATCACTAAAAATTTAGAGACATCTGTTGGTCCACTTGGGTGTGGTTTTAGCATATCCACTGTACACAAATTGTGTGTGTTTGCGCGAGCACGTGCGAGTGTGTGTGGAGTTACTGCAGATGCGCGCCAATGAGACAGAGAGAGAGAGAGAGTTTTGGTGAAGCAGGCAGGTGGGCGTCTGCCTCAGGCGTCCGCCTGGTGCAGCCATGCTTTCTAACCTATGGCTCCAAGGACCTTTTGGCCAGTTACCTAGCTCACAGACCTGCGTGTAAGGGGTCTGGTAACCCAGCCTGGCGTGTGTGGGGTCTGGTGACCCAGCCTGGCATGTGAAGGGTTTGTGACCCAGTTTGGACAATGGGCTTGGAGGTCTGTGAGCTTCAGACCCAGCCCTAGCATTACAATTGGCCCAGTCGGTGCAGGATTACCAGCAGGTAAAAGAGCCCGACAACTGGGGTGGTTGTGTAGCTTTACAATTGGCATCACAAACAGGATTAAGACTGCTACAATTTGCAATGTCGACAGGATTCCAACATTAGCCCTAGCAGAGTGCCACAACATCTAATGTTGAATCACTTACCTTTCTAAAATAAGAGTAATAAAAAGCTAATTTCTACTTGTAGTCTACCTAAGGTACCATTGTGATCTGAGCTACAACAGTCTGATTTAAAAGTGAGAAATATTGTCTATAATAGGATATTCATTTAAAAATATGCATGTATACATTTTTTAAAAATCTAAATAAAGTACAACATACCATTGGGTTTAGGATTGTCTCTTCTGTCAGGGAACCTTATTAATGGAGTATGTGGCTTGACTACCTAAAGGAAAAATAAAATGCATGAAAAAAAACCCTCATTAACTGGAAAAGAAATGATTACTAAACCTCATAAATATATAACCTCTATTAAAATAACTTACTGTTTGACAGCAACTTCAAATTGTACTCTTCCCCAGCCAGGAAAGCTGCCCCTCATTAACTGGAAAAGAAATGATTACTAAACCTCATAAATATATAACCGCTGTTAAAATAACTTACTGTTTGACAGCAACTTCAAATTGTACTCTTCCCCAGCCAGGAAAGCTGATCTACAGATTATTAACTTGTTTATCTGCTATTCGTAACTTTGTACTTTATACATCAGAAGACATTTACTGAACTATCAACTGCCCTTACAAGAACCCAATGAAGGTGATGACATAGATTTTATGTTGTGTGAGGTATAGATCACCCTGCTGATTGTTAAGAGTTGGAAGTTTCCTGACTTGTATCGTGTGTTGCTTTTCTACTATGTTAATACCTAAAAGTTTAGAATAGGATAAAAAGCAATCATATTGAAAATTAGGTAATTAAAAAATACTTTGGGGCTGGCTGATTAACTTACTCGGTTAGAGTGTGGTGCTGATAACACCAAGGTCAAGTGTTCAGACTCCCACACCGGCCAGCCACCCAAAAAAAATGAAACAAAAAAACCCTTTTTCTTTTTTTCTTTTTTTTAAAAGATGACCGGTAAGGGGATCTTAACCCTTGATTTGGTGTTGTCAGCACCACACTCTAACCGAGTAAGTTAATCAGCCAGCCCCAAAGTATTTTTTAATTACCTAATTTTCAATATGATTGCTTTTTA
>NW_007730379.1:100918-121420 GCF_000696425.1 Galeopterus variegatus
GTGCGGGGCTGGTAACACCAAGGCCAAGGGTTCGGATCCCATATAGAGACCGGTCCGCTCACTGGTTGAGCGCAGTGTGGGCGCGACACTGAGGGTTGCGATCCCGTTACCAGTCACGAAAAAAGACAAAAAGGAAAAAAAAAAAAAAAAAGAAAAAGGGTTTTTTTGGGCCGGCCCATGGCTCACTCGGGAGAGTGCGGGGCTGGTAACACCAAGGCCAAGGGTTCGGATCCCATATAGAGACCGGTCCGCTCACTGGTTGAGCGCAGTGTGGGCGCGACACTGAGGGTTGCGATCCCGTTACCAGTCACGAAAAAAGACAAAAAGGAAAAAAAAAAAAAGAATTCAATTTTGGACAATTTTGAGATGCCTATTAGGCATCCAAATGCAAAAGTACAGTAAGCAGTTGTCTGGAGTTTAGAGGAGAAACCCAAGTTGGAGACAGAACTTGAAAGCTGTCAGTACATACACGGGATTTAGAGCCATGGGCAGGATGAGGTCACCAAGAAAGAAAAAACAGAAAAGAGACCTGAGGATTGAGTTCTGGAGCATTACAACGTCTAGAAGTAGGGAGGATGAGGAGAAATCAGCAAACAAAGACTAGGAGAGAGTGAACAAGGAGGTAGAAGAAAAAGAAAGAGATGAGTTTCAGAAGCCAACTGAAGGAAGAATTTCAAGATGTAAGCCATCAGCTGTCAAATGCTGCTGATAAGGTCTAGAAAGATGAGGACTGAGAATTGGCCAATGAACTTGACAACATGAAAGTCATTGGTGTGTTCAACAAAAGCAATTTTGATGGAACAGAAGCTGATTCAAAGGGATTCTGGAAAGAGTGGAAGTAGGGACAGTTTTTGACAGCCAGTCTAGAGAATCTTTCTAGGAGTTTTGCAGAAAGGGAGGAGAGAGATGGGGTGTGGGATGGAGGAGGACATGGTGGGTGTAGGGAGGATATCTTTTTAAATGGAGGATACATTACACAGCGTGTTTGAAGCTGATGACGACAATCATGATACTGTATCCCAGTTATAGGTGTACCATAGTTTATTTAACCAATACTTCATTAGAAGACATTTTATATCTCAAATTTTTGCTACTATAAATAATGCTGTGATAAATATCTGTACTATTTCAGGTACAAGTGACAAACCCAACTTGAAAAATAACTGGCCATCCCTGGACCAATAAATGATGACTGATCAAGGGGGTGGGAACTCTCACAGGTCCAGTTTCAGTTATTGGGGAGATGAGAGTTTCTACAAAGGTGAGCGTGTGTGGGAGCTGTTCTGGACAGATTTCAAAAAAGGTTTTTTTTTTTTTTTTCAAAAGATGACCGGTAAGGGGATCTTAACCCTTGATTTGGTGTTGTCAGCACCACGCTCACCCAGTGAGCAAACCGGCCATCCCTATATAGGATCCGAACCCGCGGCCTTGGTGTTGTCAGCACCGCACTCTCCCGAGTGAGCCACGGGGCCGGCCTTCAAAAAAGGTTTTTACTACTACATTCTTGTATATCAATTATTGTTTGCATTTCTAATGATTTCTTAGGATAAATTCCCAAATGAAATTAGAGGGTCAAATAATATGAATATTTTTAAGGCTCTTGACAAGCTGTTTGCCAATCTTTATTTCCACTTGCTGCATGTTACAAAATCATTCCATGTCCCTCCCCCATTTCAGCATTTACTACTATAAAAAACTTCAAGTATTTGAAAAGTGGAAAATGGTTTCTCATTGTTGTTTAGATTTTATTTTAAAAAAGAATCAGCAAGCTTGAATCCAGGCAAAAATTAGCATCAACTACCATGTGTATTAATAGTGCACTCATTGGGTTATTTAACATGGTGGAAGTAAAAGGTGCTAACCCTCAAGTAACCAGAGGCCCGGCGTACAGCTATTTCCCCTCACTACAGCACTGCCATGGAATATTTCTAAATACAGCCTCAGAGTCCTGTCTCCCTTTTAAAACCCTCCAGCTTGAATTGTTGGAGAGCAAAGGAAGGGAGACTCAGTCCATCGGCCTTCCTGTCTCAGCAAGAGCAGAAGCCAAGCCTGTCCCATTGCACTGGAAAGCAAATTCCAGGCTCAGCTTGAGATTTCTTCTGTGACCTCCATTCACCTCAGTGACTGTGCCTGTCAGCTGAAAGAGAACATGCCTGGGGCCACTGAGAGCAGCAGCTGGTGGTGGAGACACTGCTGGTTGTCCCCCTCAGCCCTTTCTCCTTCTCCCAGAGCACTGTTCAGTGTCATCCACAGTGCTTTCTCCTGTCCAGGCACGTCCAGCTCCAGAGTCCTAACACACACACACGTTCCCAGGCTATCTGCTGTGGTGATTGAATTCCTCAGAGTGAAAAATGGACCTTTTATTCCAAAACAGGGAGAGGAAGCCCCAGAGCACTGTTCAGTGTCATCCACAGTGCTTTCTCCTGTCCAGGCACGTCCAGCTCCAGAGTCCTAACACATACACACGTTCCCAGGCTATCTGTTGTGGTGATTGAATTCCTCAGAGTGAAAAATGGACCTTTTATTCCAAAACAGGGAGAGGAAGAGGGGAGATAAAGTCTCACCTTTCAAATTTCTTAAATCTGAGGTCTATGGGAACTTTATAAGCTCAGAATTATGCAAATCTCCATCCTCCATCTCACCCCACCAGAAGGAAGCATGGATCTGCCTTTTTCTCGCTCTGGGGCCATAATTTTGAGTCCATTATTATATGTGGGAAAGTCACGTGATTTGTGTGCTTCCAAATTTGTAAAATAAGGAGAAAAATGGGTATCACTACCTCTTGGGTTTCATTAATGCACCTGTGAGTGGATTTACACAGTGTTTGCTTCTAACAGCAAATAGAGCATTAGAAAACTAAGATGTACTGCATGGTGTCCTTTACTTTTTGGCTTTTTAATGGGTTACGAATTGAGGTACGTTGAAAAAGCTTAGAAAAAATAAATGTCTCCCCTCAATATTTATCAGCTCTGGAGACAAACTTGGATTCAAATTCCAGGTCTCCCACTGCCTAACTGTATGGACTGTGGGCAAGTTCCTTAACTTCATCTGTAAAATGAGGGTGATAAACAATATCATCTAACCTCACAAGGATGTTGTAAGGATTAAATGAAATAATATAAGTAAAGTGCATGTATTTTGCTTGGAGTGCTGTAGAAACACTAGTTATTTTACTACTGCTCCCTCACTTGGGCCAACCTTAATGTTACTGGGCTCTAGTGCCTGACTGCCTGGCTCTGCCATGAGCTCCTTTCCCTTTAATACCCCCTCTTCCCCAGATGTTCATCCATATCATGTTCCTTCCCTACCCTGGATCAAAACCCAGGACAACCTTCAAGAATAAATTTTAGTCCATGAGACATCTCTCAAGGATTTTTGCAACTTAAACCTTATCTTGATGGTAAAACAAGGCCCTGACCACTCACTATACCAGGAATTTTAGGCATCAGCAACCAGGCACGTATGTTTCTCAAGCAGCCAGCTTTTTCAGTGCTTTTAATATTGCAGTATTTTAGTGGCAGCTCTTGGAGAAGACCAGACCTGAACAGAATAGTAATTCAAAGTCAGGTGTGTAAGATGACATATTGGTTAGGAATAGTGTTCAGCTGTTAATAGCAGAGACCCAACTATAATCAAGTAGAGATTTATTCTTTCACATACAACATGCCTATAGGCCAACACTTCAGAAAAGGTATGGTATTTCTGTGATAGTATTGGGGACTGAGGTATATTTTCTGCTCTGCTATCCTCAGCATGTAACTCCCATCCTCAAAGTACCTCCATGGGCTCAATACGGCCCTTGTAAGTCCAGCCATCGCATCCTCTTTCCAGAAATGAAGAGAAAGGGTGTGAGACAAAAAACAGGCACCAACCTGCTTAGTCATCTTTACAAAGCTCTTCTGAAAGCCCTACCCAGAGATTTCCTCTTACATCTCCCTAGCTGCAAGGGAAACTGGGGGAAGTACACGTTTAGCTAGATATATTGTTTCCCTGAATAAAATCAGAGTTCTGTAACTGATAAGAAAGTGAGAAAGGAAAATGAGTAGAAAACTGCTCTCTACTACAAATACTATTTCTTTTAAACTAGCTATGTTCTTTGTTTTGTTTTTCAGAGCTGAGTAGGTGGACATATGCCAACTCACACAGCAGAGTTAAGTTATCACCAACAGATGATTTTTTTTCCCCACCAGTTCAAAAATCTGAATTACAGGAGATTATATATATAAAGAGATCATCATTTTCTCCTCAAATTCCTATTCATGCCTTTACCTTCTACTTCCTTCTTGATAGTTTAATTGCAATTTGTTTTTTAAATCTATCATTCGCCTTAAGTTATTCCTATCAACATCTCCAGTGATCTTCTCTATATTGATTCAAGGGATCCACTTCAGGACTTATCTTTCTTGAACGTGCTGTAGCTTTTGATACCAGTGACCACTCTTTTGGTCTTAAAACCATTGACTGCCTGTGGCTCATAGCTCTCTTTCAACTCTTTCTTCATTATCTTCCTGTGCAGACACTTTTTCCTTTTCCTACCCTAAACCCCTCTTCTCTTCTTTCTCTGACATACTTCCTTAGGGATGTCTGTCATTGTAGTGACTATATGCTAAGGAAATCAAATCTATACTTCCAACCCAAACTTCTCTCTTGAGACCTGACATTATGTATTCAAAGGCTTACTGGGCATCTCCATTTGGAAGACCCACAGAAAACTCTTCAAATCAGGGGACAGACCCTGATTTCCCCTAGCTATTCCCCTAACCCCAGCCAGACCAAGCCTTGGGGGAAGGGAAAATAGCAAAAGAATATCTGCTTGACCAAGGAGGAAGGGCTAGATTCATAGGAGTAACAAATTCAGTTAATAATAAGAGTAGAGTTGATTAAATATATACTTCCTTAGGCTAAGACTTGATCTGAGTGAGGGTCAGGATGTTTGTTCCTTAGGCTAAGATTGAATCTGAAGGTCAGGATGTTTATTCCTTAAATGAATGCCTATGGCTTAAGATAACATCTATAACCCCTCTCCTCGTTCGCAAATGACAAACAACTATAAGCCTGCTTTGAAGTCTATCCACCTCCAGACTTGAAGGAGCCTAGGAGGACTTTAGTCAGGATGCCAGGAATATTTACACTAACCTCACCACTGACCAATCAGATTCCCACACAACTCCCCGGACCCCAACTCATGATTTTGCTCTATAAATGCTCGTGATTTTAAGCAGTCAAGAAGTGCAAGGTATTTAAGCCCCTTTGGCTGCCATCGTGTTCCTTTGAATGGCCATCCAAATAAAAACGCTAATCATTAACACCGCAAAAAGCAAAACAAAACTTCTCTCTCCTAGTAATTGTTTCTTCCCTTTCATAGCCAAGCTCCTTAAAATAATGTTTTATCTATCCTGCTGTCACTACCCTATTGAAAATTTCCAGGCTGGCCAGTTAGCTCCGCTAATCATTAACACCGCAAAAAGCAAAACAAAACTTCTCTCTCCTAGTAATTGTTTCTTCCCTTTCATAGCCAAGCTCCTTAAAAGAATGTTTTATCTATCCTGCTGTCACTACCCTATTGAAAATTTCCAGGCTGGCCAGTTAGCTCAGTTGGTTAGAGCACAGAGCTGATAACACCAAAGTCAAGGGTTCAGATTCCTGTACTGGCCAGCTGCCTAAAAAAATGATAAAAATGGGCCGGCCCGGTGGCACACTGCTACAGTGCGCCGCTTAGGAGCACAGTGGCGCTCCCGCCGAGGGTTCGGATCCCACATACAGACCGGTTCCTGCTCACTGGCTGAGCAAGGTGTGGGAGCAACACCGAGGGTTGCGATCCCGTTCCGGTACGGGCGCGACACTGAGGGTTGCGATCCGTTGCCGGACACGAAAAAAGACAAAAAGGAAAAAAAAAATGATAAAAATATGAAAAATTTTCCACAGCTTTCAGGATAAAGTTCAAACTCTTACTTGGCACTCACAAGACGCATAATGATCTGGCCTCTCCTTACCTCTCCAGCCTCATCCCCTCCTTTGTCTTATGTACCTGTTATTCCAGATATTCTGAAGTACTTTTCATTTCCCTAATTTGTCATGCTACTTCCATCCCCATCCATCTAAACTATGTCCTCTGCCAGGAAATCTCTTTTCCATCCCACCCAAATTCCATGCCTACTTCTTTACCTGACTGTTCATCCTTTAAAATAACTCAAAACTTACTCCTAAGAAGCTCCCCCCAATTCCAAAATCTGAATTATTTGGATCCTCATATCAGCCAGCTGCCAAAAAAATAAAAATAAAAATCTGATTAAAAAACTCCTCTTCTAGGGCCAGCCCATGGCTCACTTGGGAGAGTGTGGTACTGATAACACAAAGGCCATGTGTTCGGATCCCTATATAGGGATGGCCGATTAGCTCACTTGGGAGAGTGTGGTGCTGACAACACCAAGTCAAGGGTTAAGATCCCCTTACCGGTCATCTTTTAAAAAGCAACAAAAACCAAAAAACAAAAACTCCTCTTTTGTGTTCCCATGACACACTGAACAGATCTCTCAAGAATCATTGCAGAGGATAGGCTGGTTGGTTAACTCAGTTGGTTAGAGCGTGGTATTATAACACCAAGGTCAAGGATTCAGATCCCTATACTGGCCAGCCACCCCCAAAAAGAAAATAAAAGAATCTTTGCAGAGGACAGATAAATGAGCCAATGATTACAGGAGAGAGCTAAGCTCCTGGAAAGGCAGAGTCAGAAGAACACTTCTGCAGCTTTCCTGGTATGTAGTAAATGCTCAAGAAACGTGCCAAATGAGTGGATAGACCATTTTTAAGTTAGGACTAACTGTATAGGCATGCAAGTTCATACGTACACACTTATACAAACGTACTTACATGGGAAAGAAAGAATTCATTTCAACATTGCTTTTGTAAGCTTAAAAATATGATATGGTCTTATACATTAAATTCCCAGTTTGGTGTGCTCCCTCGCCTTTTAATAGAAAACAATTTAAATGCATAAAAGAAGACAGAGTAGTAATTATAGGCACTGAAATACTCATTATACAACTTCAGCAGTAATATAGTCAATCTTATTTCATCATCCCCTTCTCTTTAAACAAATCCCATGCATCATCTTATCTCACCCGTTAATACCTCCCATATGTATCACTAACACATAAAGATTTCTGTTAAAATCATAACCCCAATACTTTTACTACACCTAACAAATTAAGAATAATTCCTTACTATTGTCTCATACTTAGCTTATGCTCAAATTTCCATTCCTCAAAATGGTCTCTTTAAACTCTGAATGTAAATACAAAAAGAAACAAGTAACTGTGTTAGTTGGTAATGTAACTAAGCGGGGGTAAAGGAGTTAATCCAAATAACACAGCACTTGGACTGTGTTATTCTGAAGATATATATATCTTCAGTCTAAAGCCAAAAAGAAATATAAAGAAATCTCGAACTTTTTACTTAGTAGGTTGGCTGTTGGTAGTTGTATAGATACAGCTATCTGAAGCCATCGTGTATATATTGTAGGACTTGTACATTTTTATTTCTTAACTACCTTGGATATGTTATCCATATGGCCTCCTTTATAAAATACATTCTTTTTTCTAGTTTTTTTATTTTTTGGCAGCTGGCCAGTACAGGGTGGAATATTTTTTTAAAGCTCTGATGATCTTTCTTCTCTTTTTTTTTTTTTTTTTTGGCAGCTGGCCAGTAAGGGGAACCGAACACCTTGACCTTGGTGTTATGAGGCTGTGTTCTAACCTTTAAGTGCTTGATCTTGTTGCCTGGATCAGCAAAAAATTTTCTTTTTTTCTTTAAATTTAAATGATTTTACTAGAATATACCCATTAATTAACCATACCAGGTCAATTTTCCCAAGTACGAGGTTTAAGTATTCTTTATATCAAGAATATTTTATTAAATTATATGTTTTGGGATTTATTCTATTTTCTTTTTCTTTATTTAATGTTCTGAGACCATGCTTTGTGATTTCCCATCAGTTTGTGCCAGTCTATTGAAATACTACTTTCTTCAAGGTATGGATTAACGACTAAATTCTAAGGTCTATGCCTGTCTTGTTGGCACTGTAGTCCCAGCACTGAGTACATACCTGGCACAGAGGTACTCAATAAATTTTGCTAATGTTTTATGTAATATTACATAATACGAGTATTAGTACATACTGCTTTGTATTATGGATATCTGAGTACAGGTCTTTGCTTCCATATTAGAAGGGCACAGACCACTTGTCATTGTATATCTGTTTTTTTTTTTTTTTTTTTTTTGCAACTGACCAGTATGGGGATCCGAACTCTTGACCTTGGTGTTGTCAGCACCAGGCTCTACCAAGTGAGCTAACTGACCAGGCCCAGCCCTTATTTATTTATTTGGTGGCTGACCAGTGCAGGGAACTGAACCCTTGACCTTGGTGTTACAAGGCCACGCTCTAAACAACTGAGCTAACCAGCCAGCCCTTCTCTTTTTTTTTTTTTGGCAGCTGGTGAGTTGGCAGGATCAAACCCTGGACCACGATGTTATCAACACCACACTAACCAACTCAGCTAACTGGACAGCCCTCTCACAGTATCTTTTTTTGCACATATCAGTAGTTAGTTTTTTTTTTGTAACCGGTAAGGGGATCGCAACCCTTGGCCTGGTGTCGGCCGCACCGCGCTCAGCCAGTGAGGGCTCCGGCCACCCCCATATAGGATCCGAACCCGCGGCGGGAGCACTGCTGCACTCCCAGCGCCGCACTCTCCTGAGTGAGCCACGGGGTCGGCCCAGTAGTTAGTTTATTATTGCTGTGTATTATTCCATTTTAACAAATCTACCACAATTTGTTAATTGTACTACAGACATGTGAATTGTTTCCAGTTTGGGGGCTATTATAAATAAAGCTATTAACTTTTTTTCCTATGAACATTTTTATACAAGTATTTTTGTAGGTACAAATACTCACTTCTCTTGGGTAATAAACCTATGAGTAGAACTGCTGGGTCTTAGGGCAGGTACAGAGATTGACAGTTTTCCAGAGTGGCATACCATGTTATACTCTCACCAGCAACATATGAGGGTTTCAGGTGACTCACATTTTCATCACCACTTGGTATTATGTCTTTTAAATGTCAGGCATTTTGGGCTGTCCAGTTAGCTCAGACGTTTAGAGTGTGGCCTTGTAACACCAAGGTCCAGGGTTTGGTTCCCCCCGACTGGCCAGCCACCAAAAAAATAAATAAAAAAGGGCTGACCAGTTAGCTCACTTGGTAGAGCCTGGTGCTGATAACACCAAGGTCAAAGGTTTGAATCCCTGAACCAGCCGGCTGCCAAAAAAAAAAAAGAAAAGAGTTTAGTCATTTTAGTGGATGTGTAGTACCTCCTGGTATCTGTAGTACCTCCTTTGTATTTTCCTGACAAGTAATGATGTTGAGCACCTTTTCACGTGTTTACTGCTTACTTGAGTATCTTCTATTGTACAGTATCAAGTCTTCTATCCATTTTTAAATTGGTTATATATGTATTAATTGATATATGTGATTATATATATATATGGATACCAGACCTTTGTCAGACCCTGTCTCATCTTTACAGAATCTTTAATTAGTTAATGCTCAGTAACTACCCACTGAATAAGTGAGGATCATTCACTGCAATGGAACAAATACCGGGAACTTTTTTTTTCTTCCTTTGGGATCTACGATTATTAAACTTGAGGAACTTCATGAAAAATTCTAACAGATGTGCTTGTGCAAAGGGAAATGCACTTCTCTTATCAAAGCTAAAAGTTTATCATAAAATAATACGCTTTCAGGGTTGAAATAGACCGTATAATCAACCACAAATGTGGAAGTTTTGACTATATACCAATTTTGATTTTCCTACTTAAGCTAGAGGCCACATCTGGAGAAGTAAATATACAAGCTGTCAGGAGTTAGTAGCTGATATGTGGATGAACAATAAAGTTCCTCTAGATGGCCTATGTAAACTCAGGCAGGGGAAAGGCCCGGGAAACCAACATTACAACACACACTAAAGTCTAATTTAACATAATACTTTTCTATTCTCCCCATCTGGCCTGACGCCAGAAGCCTGGAGAGGTTGGGAGAACCGGCCCCAGGTGAGGACAAAGCCCGCAGGGCCAGCACTCTGGCCATTCCCGAGACCTTGAAGGGACACTGGGTCAGATGCAGGGTTCGCTTCCTTCCACGCCCTGCGACCGCCTTCCTTCTGATTGGCTGATCGGGGACATCACGGGCAATCTAGACGGCGATTGGCCAGGCTAGTACCAGGGCAGCCACAGAGTCCTAAGCCTAACAAGGTCCTCGCGGAGGTCCAGGGACCCAAGGGCAGTACGTAACTACCTGCCGAGATGCCGCACTCCCGCCTCCGGACTCGAACTCTCAGCTCTAGTTTTTGCCCCACCCACCAAGCTCAGGGTCCCATTCTCGCACCCCCACCGGCCAGGCGCTGCCGCTGGCCCTAATCCGGGCCGCGGTCATCGCGCAGCCGCCTCCACCGCCTTCCTCCCTGCGCCGCTGGTCCCTACCATCCCTACCACCACACCATCCCTACCACCCAAGGTGCGGAAAGGTAACCCGATCTCTTTACCTGCACGACCCTGCTGGCAGACGCCATTTTGCTGCCCATCTTGACCCCCAAGAAGGGGCAGCTTCCGGGGCGCAGGCGAGCCCCGGAGATAACACGAGCCACGGGCAGCTGGGGCGGGCCCTGCCTTGACGTGACGTCGCAGAGGCGGAGCGAGCGGCGCTCGGGCGGGGCCCACCCCCTGCGCCTGGTCCCGCCCCACCCTTCCTCCCGCCTAGGAACTGGCCCACGTGTTTTCTACTGTTCCCTTCATGCAGTTTTTGCATGTTGGATTTATTTGGTCATTAGCCTATAAATTATCTAGGACCATTTTCTTCCCACATAGCCAGTTTCTAATTCCGGTATAGTTCAAAACTTAATCTGAAATCAAATAAGTAATACAAGCTCTGTGGCTTCCTAGAACTAACAGTCTTGTTAAAACGTGAGAGTTAACAGCAAGCTAAGAAAAAATTCTGGTTTAATAAGGGCCATGCCATACAAGAAAACTTCAAAATGTCCGTGTAAAAATAGAATTAAAAGATAACATAGGACTGGGCTGTGGCTCACTTGGGAGAGTGTGGTGCTGATAACACCAAGTTAAAGGTTAAGATCCCCTTACTGGTCATCTTTAAAAATAATCTTTCCATGAACTTTTTGAAGTACCCTCATATTCCTTTGCTGATTGGCATTGCTTGGTTTTAATTTGTTTCTGTTTCTCTGCCATTCGTTTCTCCTAATATTGAACTGTTGCCTCTGCTTCAAGTTTGAGAGAACTCAAAAAGTTCAGGGCTTGATTTTTGAAACATAAGCCAGCCATATCATTTCCCCAAAGCTATATTAAATTCTATGATAGATATAAATGCTTACCTTGTTATAATTTTTAATACACAATATGTTGTGGCCATTTAACATAACTTTGCAGGTAATATAGCCTTAAGTTATTGTACATATTTAGAGTGACCAATTTGTTTTAATGGTATAGGTCAGTGATTTCTAGTTTTTTTGGTTTGGTTTTGTTTAGTTTTTGGCGGCTAGCCAATAAGGGGACTAAATCTGAGGGCCGGCCCGTGGCTCACTCGGTAGAGTGTGGTGCTGATAACACCAAGGCCACGGGTTCGGATCCTATATAGGGATGGCCGGTCCGCTCACTGGCTGAGAGTAATAACTTCGTATAGCATACATTATACGAAGTTATACGAGATCCTATATAGGGATGGCCGGTCCGCTCACTGGCTGAGAGTAATAACTTCGTATAGCATACATTATACGAAGTTATACGAGATCCTATATAGGGATGGCCGGTCCGCTCACTGGCTGAGAGTAATAACTTCGTATAGCATACATTATACGAAGTTATACGAGATCCTATATAGGGATGGCCGGTCCGCTCACTGGCTGAGAGTAATAACTTCGTATAGCATACATTATACGAAGTTATACGAGATCCTATATAGGGATGGCCGGTCCGCTCACTGGCTGAGAGTAATAACTTCGTATAGCATACATTATACGAAGTTATACGAGATCCTATATAGGGATGGCCGGTCCGCTCACTGGCTGAGAGTAATAACTTCGTATAGCATACATTATACGAAGTTATACGAGATCCTATATAGGGATGGCCGGTCCGCTCACTGGCTGAGAGTAATAACTTCGTATAGCATACATTATACGAAGTTATACGAGATCCTATATAGGGATGGCCGGTCCGCTCACTGGCTGAGAGTAATAACTTCGTATAGCATACATTATACGAAGTTATACGAGATCCTATATAGGGATGGCCGGTCCGCTCACTGGCTGAGAGTAATAACTTCGTATAGCATACATTATACGAAGTTATACGAGATCCTATATAGGGATGGCCGGTCCGCTCACTGGCTGAGAGTAATAACTTCGTATAGCATACATTATACGAAGTTATACGAGATCCTATATAGGGATGGCCGGTCCGCTCACTGGCTGAGAGTAATAACTTCGTATAGCATACATTATACGAAGTTATACGAGATCCTATATAGGGATGGCCGGTCCGCTCACTGGCTGAGAGTAATAACTTCGTATAGCATACATTATACGAAGTTATACGAGATCCTATATAGGGATGGCCGGTCCGCTCACTGGCTGAGAGTAATAACTTCGTATAGCATACATTATACGAAGTTATACGAGATCCTATATAGGGATGGCCGGTTTGCTCACTGGCTGAGCGTGGTGCTGACAACACCAAGCCAAGGGTTGAGATCCCCTTACCGGTCATCTTTAAAAAAAAAAAAAAAGATTCGCTATTGCAACCATTTTTTGTGTTATCAAAAAATTGGAGCCTGCAAAGTATTCATAAAGAAGGGATTGGCTAAAACAAACTATAAGTATATCCCACATTGTGATACTATGTAATTGTTTTTTTTTTTTTTTTTTTTAATGAGAAAGTTCTGTATGTATGATACGGAAAACTTTCTTAGATATAGGTTAAATGAAAAAAGTAAGATGCAGAGGAGTATACATACATAGTATGCTACCTTTCATATAAGAAAAGATTAAAAGGCTGGCTGGCTAGCTCAGTTGGCTAGACCATGGTGTTAACACCAAGGTTAAGGATTTGGATCTCCATAGGGACCAGCAGCCAGAAAGGAAAAAAAAAAAAAAAAAAAAAAAAAAGTCAGGAGATCCTGAACTTTCAAATAATATCATAATTGAATGACTTAATATTTTCCTCATATGTGAAGTTAGTATTTGACTAAGACAGCTGACTATGGCAGATTGTGTGCTTTTTAGCAAACATCCATTTTCTTGATTCAAACCCAGCACTCCCCTGCTGTGGAAGAGGTATACTTTTCTGCCTTAATGATATAGGGCTTGGTCAGTGACCACCTTTTCCAAGCAGAAACTTTGATTTTGCTTATGTAATTGGACTTGGCCTGATAAACTCCTGCTCTCTGCCATGACAATGTGACTGCCCTCAGCCTAAGTCCTAGAATGGTCAGATGAACCACAGACCCAAGACAGAAATAAGTGTTTGTTATGAGCCACTGAGATTTGATTGTTACTCTGCATGATTTCAGGAAAAGCTGACTAACGCAATTTCTCTCTGAGTTGGGCTTTAAGAAGGAACTTGTAGTGCAATAAAATCCCAAGAAAATGCAAAGTTTTTCAGAAGATACTGATAATCCATTGGGTTGGGATTCACTTACATAGTGATTATCTATGACTTAGTTAAGGTTTATTTTTAGATCAGGAAGGCATTTTTTTTTCTTTTCTTTTTTTTTTTAAAAGATGACCCGTAAGGGGATCTTAACCCTTGACTTGGTGTTATCAGCACCGCACTCTCCCGAGTGAGCCATGGGCCGGCCCCAGGAAGGCATTTTCCAAAAAAATGTTTTTGTGTGTAAGAAAAATATAACTTGCTTTGCAACAATCTATGTAGACAATACACTGTGGCCAAAAGAATAAAACTACACATAAATTATGATTTATTGACAAATGGAGTAAAACTTTAAATATTTTAAAGAAAAAAGTGTTCAGAATGAATTTAGGCAAATCTTTGTGCTTCTGTTGTTAAAGAACAAATTTCAACTTCAGTGAATCTTTTCAAGTTTAAATTCTTTCTAAAAAGAATGTTGAACAAACTACATTGCCTATAAAAATAATCAATAGTTCCAAACTAATAAAGAGCTCAAATTAGAGTTTTCCAAAAATGAAACGGGATGTTATAAAAAGTAGCAAGTTGTGGGGTACTGAATAATCAAGCTGACAAAGTCCTTGCTATTCTAGGGAAACCAGCAAGACTGTCATCCCTTTTGCCTACTTCCCCCTTCTCCCTCCCTTTGAGGTCTGACCTTTGATTGAACCCAGGACCCTGGAAGCTTTGTAAGTAAGGAACTTATGTTCTAATTTTGTTGATAAGTAGTTAGCTATGAATCTTCAAGCACCATGGCAGCTGAAAATGTTCTGTAAATAGCTTGGTACCAAATATAATTGATTTAATCAGTATGATTTGTTATTTTTACTGGCTTATAAAAAGGAACCAAAAATAAACTGAGATGCCTTACAGGTCAGCAGCCTGCAAGGTACTTCTGATTCCATAAAAGAAATCATGTCTTTCTTCATTTCCCACCTTCTCCCCTCGGGGTACTGGTCAACAACAGCAAGTTATATTTTTTAATTAATATGACAGAGAAACATTTATAACTTTCATTTATAAAATAATGCATGATACAAATACAAAATGAAAAAGAATCACTCACAATCCCATTACAAATAACCACAACTGTTAACACTTTGGATGTACTTTTCTATTACTTTGGTTGACAAACAAATGCACAAATGTATTTCAAATAAGAGTTGGGACTGCCAAGAATATTGTACAAAAAATGTCCACATTCAACAGAAAGCTGGACCAGATGTCTTCCTTCCAAGGCTAAGATTTCTGGATTCTTTTAGAGTATGCCAGTCACTTTAATGATCATATTTAAAACAACAGATTTCATGTAATAGTGTTAACTCAAGCTAAAAAAAATTGCAGTAGGGCCGGCCTGTGGCTCACTCGGGAGAGTGCGGTGCTGATAATACCAAAGCCACAGGTTCGGATCCTATGTAGGGATGGCCGCTTTGCTCACTGGCTGAGCGTGGTGCTGACAACACCAAGTCAAGGGTTAAGATCCCCTTACCGGTCATCTTTAAAAAAAAAAAAAAAAATTGCAGTATTAGAATAGTTCCAAAACACAAATACATTTCACTTGGTATTTGCTATTTAAATGACATATCAAAGACAAAAACACAAAATGCCAAAACATTATTAGATTGTGGTGAGATTCTTCTCAAGCTGCAGAACAGTTTCCTTAAAGGCAGAATCCTCTGCCCAATTGACTTTACTCCCCAAAATGAGGCCCTGTAATAAAAAAAAAATTTTTTTTAAGTTATAGGTACTTATAAAAATTTACAAAAAGATTTACAAAAATCCTTTTTCACTGATCTTACCTAATATTTACTGAACATTTACTAGGTGTATAGCTCCGTGATCATGAGAAAACACAGTAATACATTTTTATCTTCATTCCCATTTTTAGTAAAGCTTCAGCCTTGATACCCATAATACTAATAAGTATTTATAATGCCTACAATAATTTTTTTATACTTCATTGGTTTCCATGTATAGTTTTTACTCATTAAGGAAAATTGGTAGTGCTATCCTAAATTAGAGGAAAAAGACTGCAGCTGTGGTTCAGAGTTCATTTTACACTTCTATATTAAAAAATAATTTAATCATAAATAATATGTCCTATTTTCAAAAGAGGTAAAAGAACAGCTGAGTTCTTAGCGCTTGCAATGTTTCAAGATCCTGAAAAAGGTGAAGAATATATATATATTTTTTTTTAAAGACCGGTAAGGGGATCTCAACCCTTGGCTTGGTGTTGTCAGCAGCATGCTCACCCAGTGAACCAACCGGCCATTCCTATATAGGGATCCGACCCCGTGGCCTTGGTGTTATCAGCACCACACTCTCCTGAGTGAGCCACGGGCTGGCCCGAAGAATATTTTTTTTGTAGTAGACAATGGAGAAATGATTAGGATCATAATTAATGAAAATTCTGGTCATTATTCTTTGAAAAACCATGGCTCAGTGATACTGAATTACTGATTGAAATAATGTTAAAGCAGATTTTAGAGTATAAGGGTTATATTGTTAAGTATAGTGGCGCACTCGGGAGAGTGCGGCTCTGGGAGCACAGTAGTGCTCCCGCCGTGGGTTCGGATCCTATATAGGGATGGCCGGTGAGCTCACTGGCTGAGTGCGGTGCAGACGACACCAAGCCAAGGGTTGCGATCCCCTTACTGGTCACAAAAAAAAAGACAAAAAAAAAAATAAAGTATTAAAAACTTTGTTTATATAAAGCATATTCTTGCTATAAGTGAATGAAAGGGCTAGTGTATATAAATTCAGTCAAATCTACAAAGGTGGGTGGAAGCTAGCAGTCAAACATGATTGAACCCCTAAAGGCTGATCTTAGGAATAAAGAGAGCTCCTAAAGTTGGCCAAAGCTATGTTCTATTTAAAAAAGCGAGGAGTTAATTAAATCAAAATTAATATTAATTTATA
Source organism: Galeopterus variegatus (assembly GCF_000696425.1). Lineage (NCBI taxonomy): Eukaryota > Metazoa > Chordata > Mammalia > Dermoptera > Cynocephalidae > Galeopterus > Galeopterus variegatus. Next base: position 117,591 of record NW_007730379.1, read on the forward strand.
GAGGATGAATAAAAATCAAGAAATGAAGAATAATTGAAGGCTTAAAGCAGCATGGAAGGGACATGTGCCAAAAAAAAAAGTAAAATAATTCTGTACTCATGATTTAATCCTCCATTTTAGGTTAGTGTAGGGGATTTGGTCACTCTTAATCCAATCACCCACTGCTTCTATAAAGCAGGTACAGTATAAGACCCAGGGAGTTGCAAGACCTCATATTTTACAAGTCAGCACTTGCTTTATATAGTTTAACTGCATATCTTACATCACCGAAAACTGGTAATTTAAATATTTTATCTCAACAATTCCAGAGACATTTTACAATTCAAAAAGTAATTTAAAAATATCTAGAATTAAGGAATGTATGAAATTTAAAAACTGACATGATAATAACTGCCAACATTTATTAAGAATTTACTTGGACCAGACACTATGCTAAACAGATTAACATGAATTATCTTCTTTAGTTCTCACAACCACTCTTTCTAAACAAGGAAACTGATGCTTCGAAAAGTTAAGTAATTTGCTCAAGGTCACTTGCAACTATTTTTTTTTTTTTTGTCTTTTGTCTTTTTTCCGTGTCCGGCAACGGATCGCAACCCTCAGTGTTGCCCCCGTACCGGACCGGGGACCGGCAACGGGATCGCAAGCCTCGGTGTTGCTTCCGCGCCTCGCTCAGCCAGTGAGCGGGAGCCGGTCTGTACGTGGGATCCGAACCCTCGGACGGGAGCGCCGCCACGCTTCCCAAGCGGCGCACTATCCAGTGCGCCACCGGGCCGGCCCCACTTGCAACTATTAAGTAGAATCTTAACCCTAGATTCCCATCACCCCCATCCATGTCTCCCTGCACTTCCAACTTGGAATCAATTGCTCTCCACCATAAGATGATTCTGCCTCCACAGAGATGCAAAAAGTCATTCTATTTATAAACTATTTGAAAATATAAATAAATAGGTGTGTCTTAGGGATTTGTTCCTTGATACTAGTGTATGGAAAAGTTGGGTACACTTGACACTAATGTATATCAAAAGGTAGGTTAGAATGCAATGGGAAAAATGAAACATCAAATGGATGAGTAGACTGGATGACCAAGACTACTTCTGACCCTGAAATTACTTGATAACAGGCAAATCCATATAATGTTTTATAATAGTAAAATAAAATAATAAATCATGCCTGTACTGTTAAATGCAGTTTAGAACACAGAATAAAATTATGCCAATTTTATAAGAAATACCCATTGAAGACTGATAAGTAAAATTAAAAAATTAACTTTTCCTATGTTTACTTTTCTGTTTCTAAATTTCCACTGAGAATGTGTATGACTTTGTTTTTGGCAGTTGGCTGTAGGGGAATCGAAACCCTTCACCTTGGTGTTATACCACCATACTTTAATGTGTATTGCTTTTGAAATAAACATTTCAATAGTTTCAATGCAAAAAGCCATCTCATGTCATGATAAATTAAGTGAAACGGCTGTAAAACCGTATGTACCAATTGATCATTTAGAAATTATGTATATATATATTGGGCCAGCCCCGTGGCGCACTCGGGAGAGCGCGGCACTTGGGTGCGCAGTGGCGCTCCCGCCGCGGGTTCGGATCCTATATAGGGATGGCCGGTCCGCTCACTGGCTGAGAGTGGTGCAGGCGACACCAAGCCAAGGGTTGCGATCCCCTTACCGGTCACAAAAAAAAAAAAAGAAATTATGTATATATAAAATGTTATATGGGTATGGAAAAAGGCCCAGAGTAATATATACAAAACTTGTGGTCGCACAAAGAGGAGGCATGTCTTCTGCATTATAGTTTTCTGTATCATTTGATTCCCCCCTCCCCTCCACTGAGAATCTATTACTAATTTTGTGATTTAAAGTTCTAAAACAAGGGCTGGCCAGTTACGTCACTTGAGAGAGCATGGTGCTGGTAACACTAAGGTCACAGGTTCGGATCCTCTCCATACTGGCCAGCTGCCAAAAAATAACAACAAACAACAACAACAATCAAGTTTTAAAACAACAAAAACAGGGGCCGGCCTGTGGCTCACTCGGGAGAGTGCGGTGCTGTTAAAACAACAAAAACAAAGCAAAATGTATTTTAAATCCTCCTTTTTAAATTGTCACGTCCAAAATTTTAAGAAATTTCTCACTGGCTAAGAGATCTGGCCTTCTCAATCTCCAAAGTAGGTGAAAACATGTTCCACCAAAAAAAGGAAAAAAAAGTGTTCTACATACGCAGTCTCTTCTTTCTAACATCAAGCAGTTTTTCCTCTAAATCCCAAGACTCCTGTTATTAAGAATAAAAAGATTAAAGCACATTACTTAAGAACAAATCTATATAATACTTAAATCACTAAGTTTTATATATTATTTTATGTTTACTAAAGCTTTGGTTTTCAACTCGTCTATTTCCACACACAAAAGGGAGAAGACAAGGTTTAAATTATAAATAGATGATTTGCAACATCAGTGAGAAATAATGGAGTTATGAAAAAATTAAGCTGGCCGGTTAGCTCAGTTGGTTAGAATGTGGTGCTGATAACACCAATGTCCAGGGTTTGATCTCTGTACTGACCAGCTTAAAAAAAAAAAAGAAAAAAGGAAAGAAACAACTTAAGGAGAGTGAATTCCAATCATACCAGTCCCTTTGCACAAATCTATTTAATCATTATACAATACAGTTACCAGCAAGTTGTTACTAAAATCATGAGAATGTATAAGTAGCCTAATGCTCAAGCTTACCTGTTGTGATTTCATTATTAACTTATTTAGTTTTAATACATGTTTCATGTTATCCATGAGCACACTGAAAAGGAAACAAAAATGATTAATTAACCTTAGTTAAAAATAATAAATATATCTCATTAATAAGGAATCAGTCAGTAGATATTTACTTTCATTAAATCCACTGTACACTTCAGTGGAAAGTCATTGTTTAACAAAATAAATCTGGAAAAGTTTGATGTAAGTTAAATTTCTGTTGAAACGAAAGATGCGTTTCCCTTGAAAAATTTTTGGTTGGACAAAAAGACTACAGAATTAAAGAATGCAGGAACAGGGCCAGCCTGTGGCTCACTTGCGAGAGTGTGGTGCTGACAACACCAAGTCAAGGGTTAAGATCCCCTTACTGGTCATCTTTGTTTAAAAAAAAAAAAAAAAAAGAATGCAGGAATATTTCTAAAGTTTCATATTTAGGGAGGAAAAAAACTAACAATTTGCTAACTAGCTGCTTTTTCAAAAACATTTTATTTTTTAGAGCAATATTAGGTTCACAGCAAAAATGACAGGAAGGTATAGCGATTTCCCATATACCTCCACAGCCTCCCCATTATCAACATCCCCACCAGAGTGGTAAATTTGTTACAATCTATGAACCTATACTGGCAACTCATTATCACCCACAGACCATAGTTTAGATTAGGGTTCACTCTTGGTGTTGTACTATGGGTTTTGACAAATATATAATGACATGTATCCACCATTATAGTATCAGACAAAATAGTTTCACTGAGTAAGCTACATTTTATCCCCATTTCTTCAACAAATATTTCTAAGTGCTTATTATATGCCAACAACTGTGCAATGCACCAGGAATATAAAATAGAATAAAACACAGTACCTGTTTTCAAAGAGTTAAGAATCTGGTGGAGCAAAAGAGCTAAATAGACATTTCTCTAAGGAAGATATACAAATGGCCAACAAACATATGAAAAAATGCTCAACATCACTCAGCATCCGGGAAATGCAAATCAAAACCACACTGAGATACCATCTCACCCCAGTTAAGATGGCTAAAATCCAAAAGACTCTGAACGATAAATGCTGGCGAGGTTGC
>NW_007730379.1:121645-133390 GCF_000696425.1 Galeopterus variegatus
ACTTATTGGTGGGAGCTAAAAATACACAAATAAATTCACTCACACACACACACACACACACACACACACACACACAAAAAAAAAAAAACCGGGGGGGGTGGAAGAAGATATAACAACTACAATTTCTTTGAAGGTGTTACAACAAGCAAACAGAAAGGACATTCTTGGGTGGAAGGGGGGGAGAGGGAGGAGGGAGGGAGGTTTCGGTGATGGGTCATAATAATCAACCACATTGTATATTGACAAAATAAAAAAATAAAAATAAAAAAAAACCCAACAAACAAACAAAAAAAAGAATCTGGTGGAGGAGAAAAATAAACCCACAAATATGGTATAGTAGAGTATACAATGAATATGAAACAAAGTTATGCATAAGGTGAAACAAGGGAAATGTTTGAGCCTTAAAGGACATGAAGTAATTACCTAGATCCAGTAGCTTGGTAGGGCTGGAACAAAGGGGTGTGAAATAAGACTGGGCAAACAAGTGGCTGTCATATTTCAGAATGTGACAATCACTTGGCAGGCTTGTTAAATATGGATTCCTAGCCCTCTATCTTCAGAGATTCTGATTTAGTAGGTTTGGGATAGGATCAACAATGTGATCGTTCTGATAATACTAATTATTCTGTTAATCAGCCAGGTGTGAGAAACATTGCAGAAGGAACTTATTGGGAAGGCCCAAAACGGGGAATGTTTGCACAAACCTGGGAGAACTGAATTCATTTGAACTCATTTTTCTACTAGTTACAGTTATACTTGGTTGTGTTAAAAGATAAACTTAGGCACGCAGTTCAGTGCTCTACTGTGGGTGACAGGGAGGGGGAGGAAGAGAGGAAACTTTTATAAGGTGTTCATGGAATCAAGAAAAAGAAAATATATTTGATTGGTTAAAGGCAAAGTCCCTAGATAGAGTTTAGCGTGCGTGCGTGTGTGTGGTGTGTGGTGTGTGTGTGTGTGTGTGTGTGTGGTGTGTGGTGTGTGTGTGTGTGTGTTTGTGGCTAGTACAGGGATCAAACCCTTGAACCTTGGTGCTTTGATGTTTGTTATCAGCACAGTGCTCTAACCAAGTGAGCTAACTGGCCAGCTCTAAAAATTTTTTAACCCTTTTAACTCAAGAATGTTTTAAGCTCTCCTTTTACTGGGGAGCAATAGTTAAGAGAGACCAAATTCATATTTTAGGATTTATGTAATCCTGATGCTAGGAAAATGCATATAACTCTGGGCTAAGAAGCCCAGAGAGGAGAAATGCCTAGATCCACCTTGGAATTTTTCTGGTGCTAATGGCAGAGGATATTTTATCAGAAGATTTTTAGAGTTTTGGGAGATAAGATCACAGTAAAGCCCCTGAGTCCAGACACTTAGGACCAGACAGTAGATCTTTTTTTGTTGTTGTTTGTTTGTTTTTTTGTTTTTTTTGTCTTTTTCCGTGTCCGACAATGGATCGCAACCCTCAGTGTCGCCCCCGTACCGGACCGGGACTGGCAACGGGATCGCAACCCTCGGTGCTGCTCCCGCGCCTCGCTCAGCCAGTGAGCGGGAACCGGTCTGTATGTGGGATCCGAACCCTCGGGCGGGAGCGCTAAAGCCCCTGAGTCCAGACACTTAGGACCAGACAGTAGATCTTTTTTTGTTGTTGTTTGTTTGTTTTTTTGTTTTTTTTGTCTTTTTCCGTGTCCGACAATGGATCGCAACCCTCAGTGTCGCCCCCGTACCGGACCGGGACTGGCAACGGGATCGCAACCCTCGGTGCTGCTCCCGCGCCTCGCTCAGCCAGTGAGCGGGAACCGGTCTGTATGTGGGATCCGAACCCTTGGGCGGGAGCGCCGCCGCGCTTCCCAAGCAGCGCACTATCCAGTGCGCCACCGGGCCGGCCCAGACAGTAGATCTTGACTGCCAGTCTTTATTTTACATTCCTTGGCAAACTGTTTAATCTGAACAAGCTCATTTCTACCATGAAAAATGTGGAGTATACTTCCTATCTTACTGGGGTTTTTTTGAATTAAATGAGATAGAATTGTTCCAGGTTTATAGAAAATAATAAATAAAAGTTAACCTTCAAAATCGTCCTTCAAATTTTTCCGCTTGTCTGGATAAAACCTCCTGCTTTTTACAGATGCAATCCATATGGAACAAGATGTCAATAGGACTATAAAAGTTGTAATTCTGGGGAGGGTCCACAAAAATTCCATCACTTTTTTTATTCCCCAGATAAAAGCAGTTGGCAGTGACAGTTAATTAAAAAAATTTACAGCCAGCTGCCAAAATAAATAAATAAATAAATAAAAATTCACAAAACTAAAGTCATTATACAGATCTCCCTTTTTATTCCCATCCTTAACAAATCCAGGAAAAAAAATCATACCTAGTTTTGGTGTCAATTTTTTCCAGGTTTTTTTTAAGCGCAGTTGAAAGTTGCATCCTATGAGAGGGAAAAAACTTGTATTATAAAACATGGATACATTTATGGTACAATAAAAAATTTTTTAAACATGAGAAGTTAAAGATAGATTTTCCTTTAAATATACATAAAACATAAGTAGGTTTTAAAACAGTATTGTATGAGAAACACTTTGAGCATTAAATCACAGAAATATGAGATAAAACTAAGATGGGTTGGGACTGTTGCACATGGCTGTACACTGTCAGGCTGAGAGGTCAAGTGGACCTGAAATCCAGCCTGAGCTGGATGAGCTGTCATCTACCCAGTGCAGGACTGCGGGGAAGGATTAACGCAGTATAGACATCAGCACAAGCCTGAAAAGACTTAGGGAATACAAAACCATACTTGACAGTAAACTTTAAAACATGCCTACATAGGGCCGGCCCGTGGCTCACTCAGGAGAGTGTGGTGCTGATAACACCAAGGCCCCGGGTTCGGATCCCATATAGGGATGGCCGGTTCGCTCACTGGCTGAGCGTGGTGCTGACAACACCAAGTCAAGGGTTAAGATCCCTTTACCGGTCATCTTTTTAAGAAAAAAAAATAATAATAAAAAATAAAAACAAAAACCATGCCTACATAAAATACGTTTAAATTCACATAGATAATAAATAAGCAATAATATAAAGGCAATCAACTTAGCAACAATAGTTATTTCTTCCCTTTTGTCACACATAGAAAATTTGATTAATTAAAAGGCAATATCTTAATAGCTCCAATGTCACTTTAATTAAAAAATATGATCAGGAGCTGGCCAGTTAGCTCAGTTGGTTAGAGCATGGTTCTGATAATATCAAGGTCCAGGGTTCGATCCTTGTACTGGCCAGCCATTAAAAAAAAAATCCCAGATGGGAAGCAGAACACAAAAATATGATCAATATGACGAGCCAGCAAATGATAGGAGGGAGGAAAAGTTTACTGCTAAAAGCAATTAAAACAGCTTTAACTACTTTTCAATTAAATTTATGAAGAAATTCATCTGGGAAGGCCAGAAACACAAGGAAGTAAATATAAGAGATGGTCACTTAATTAAGATTACTAATTTTGAGAAAGAAAAGTGGCCCAGAACAACCTGAGCCATGTGAGGTTTGCTAAATTTATCAGGTGCAGAGAGATATAAGCATGGGGCTTCAGTCAAGTCTCCCTCCCCTATGTCTCGGAAAATTGCTAAGACATGTTTTAGCAATAGTATCCAGACTAACTGCCTCCCTCAATGGGTGTAAATTATCCAAATGTTAGCACAAGTTATACAATGTGACCTGCACTCTTTCTTTGTTGCAACATTCTTGGAATTTATGATGCAAAGAGCAATGTATAGCCAATCAGTAGCTTATGTTGTTTTAGTGAACCAATGTAAACTCTTGGCAAACAACTTTGGGACTGCCCCCTTAACTTCTCCCTTTTTCCTGTTAAAAATCTGTAACTGCTGCCAAGTGGAGCACATATTCAGGGCAACCTGAATCTGTCTCCTGGGCTACAGTCCTAAACCTTGCCCCAAATAAACTCATTGTTTTATATATTTCTGCATCAGTTTCTTCCTTTAGGTTGATGTTTCAAATCACAAGTCTATAAGACACCATGTTTGTCTTGTTCTAAGACATCCCACAGATACGAAAATCCACTGATGTTCAAGTCCCTTATATAAAATGGCATACTACTTGCATATAACCTATGCATATCCTTCCGTATACTTTAAATACTCTCTAGATTACTTTAATATCTAATACAATGTAAATGCTACGTAAATAACTGTTATACTATATTGTTTAGGGAATGACAAGAAAATGTTCAATGGAAATGCAATTTCTTTCCACTGAATATTTTCAATTTGAGGTTGGTTGAATCCACGGATGTGGAACCCACAGATGTGGAGGGCTGACTATGTATGTATGCATGTATGTATGTAGGCAGCTGGCCAGTATGGGGATCTGAACTCTTGACCTTGGTGTTATAACACTTTGCTCTAACCAACTGAGCTAACTGGCCAGTCCTGACTGTATATTTAAACCCAATGATAATTATTTTACTGGATTAATAGTTACTTATTCCAGTATGAATTTGTGTAATCCTGTCAAATACCAAATGAGATTTAACCTCACACTTCTATTGTCTTGATTTAAGTTTCCTTATTAACCCATTCCTATGTAACTTCTTCAAATGAAGATATTAATGAATGATGTAACTTTTCTCTCGGTGCTCAAAATTTGTGTGAGCATTATCTAATTATCATTTCACTTGACTAATTCATTTAGCCTGGTTATGAAATTCCCTCCAACTCACTCTCATATCCATTTTGCATTCAGCTCATAATATTATATTTAAAATGTAATAATTACCTGTTTAGTGCAAGATTTTTCATTTCAAAAGCAATTTTTACCTCTTCAATTTCATTTTCCAGGTCTTCAATTTTACTATATAAGAAGCATGAACAGAAGAATTTTAATAATAGAAAAAGTCATTATTGAAATACATGTATAAAGTAAGTATTTGATAAAAGTAAAACACTTTTTTCTAAATAAAAGTATTCTATAGGCTCACCATACCAATGCATACTTACAGATTTGAAACTGATGCCTCCTGAGCTACTTACTCTATTTAGTATCTGGTAAGGGGGAATGCCAGAAAAGGCTAATATGATCATTCATGTACCTGTAAGTCTCCATCCCAAATCAACAAGTTCCCAATATAAGCATGACAAATTATTTGGAAAACAAAGAAAAGGATAAAGAAAATGTTATAACATGAATAATATGATTAAGTCTTAGTAAAAACTACAAATAAAATCTAAAAATATGACATACGTTTCAATTTGCTTTTCTTGCATGATTTGTTCTGGAGTTTTTTCTTCATCTACAAATAATAGTTTTATGAAGTTAATAACATTTAGAACAGTGCTGTCCAACAAGAATATAAGCCACAAATGCAAAATATGTAATTTAATGTCTAGTTTCCACATTACGAAAGTAAAAAAAACCAAGTAAAATTAGTTTATTTAACCCAATAGATCCAAAAGATTATTTCAACATGTAATCAATTTAAAGTTACTAATGAAATATTTCATTCTTTTTTTTTTTTTAAGACACTGTCTATGCTAGAAATAAATTTTTTTCTTTTGTGTATATTTTACATTTACAGCCCATCTCAGTGAGAACTAACCATAGTTCAAGTACTCAATAGTCACAAAGAGCTAGTGGTTACCATATTGGACAAAACAGTTTTAGAATGACAGAAAAATGAAAGGTAAAAATAAACAAGATAATGTCAAAAAATAAACTGTAGGTCTATATGTTAGCCAAAAACAAGTGGAAATTAAAATTTAAAAATTATCATGAACAATGTCATTCAAAAACATGAAATATGAAAAACATGAAATACCTAAGGATAGATTTAACAAAATATGTGTATGACCTCGACATTGAACACTGCTAAAAACTGAAATGGATAGCTATACCATGTATATATTAGCAGCATTGATTCTCCTAATACAACAGTTTTCCCCATATTGATCTATAGATCTGAATCAAATTCTAGTCAAAATTTTATCAGACTTTTTTTTTCTGTAGAAATTGACAAGCTAATTTTAAAATGCATGTAGAAATGCAAAGGGTAGCCAAAACAATTTTGACAAAGGAGCACAAAGTTGGAGGACTTATAGTAGCTGATATCAAGACTCACTATATGGATCCCCATACCGGCTAGCAGCAAAAAAAAATTTACTCTAAAGCTACAGTAATCAAGACAGTGCGTACAGAGAAAAGAGCCCAGAACTTTCTGTGATGATGGAAATGTTTTATGTCTGTGCTGTCCAACAGTGCAGCGACTAGCCACATGTGGCTAGTAAGCATCTGGTATGTGGATGGTGCAACTAGAAAACTTAATTTTATAATTTATTTAATTATATAATTAGTTATATAAATAGTTATAAATAATTATAAATAGTTAATTATAATTAACTTAGAAAACCCACATGCGGCCAGTGGCTACCCTATGGGACAGCACTACTCTAGAAGACAAATTTATATATAGTAACAACTCAAATTAGTGGTAAGAGTGGGGACTAACTGTGAAGTGGCACAAGGGAATCTTTTTTCATGATGAAAATGTTTTATATCTTGATTGTGGTGGTGGTGGTTACCAAGATGAATACATTTGTCAATACTCATCAAAAAACTCATCAAATTGTACCCTTAAAATAAACGCCTTTATTATAAAAAAAAATCCTTTAACCAATGAAGTCTCAGTAATATTTATTTAAAAAAAATAGTTCAGATAAGTATCTACAACTAAACTTCCTGTGGCCTGCTTTAAATCTCTCCTTTAGGTATAGAAATTCTATAATGTGGACTATTAAATCTACCCAAGTTTACAGATGCCACAATCCCTTAAAAATGGAATTATCTGTACAAGGAAAACAAGGACTGTATGAGTAGGCAGACTCTTTCTTATCATTTGGATCTCAGCCCTAAAATCATCTTCTCAGAAGAGCCATCTCCAATCACTCTATCTAAAGTAACCCTTCCCTTTTATCAAGCCATTATTCCCTTCCTCACACTTACCATACTTCAATTATCTTGCATGTTTCTTTGTTTACTTGTTTTGCTACACTAAAATGTATAAAAACAATTTTTTGTAAAGTTGATTTTATTTTCCCTAGAGTACCATTGATGATCAATCTCACAAAATCTTATTTGAAATGAAAATACTTACTTGCATCAATTATCGACTTATACTCTAAGAGTTGTTGTTTTGTCTGTGCTCTCAGCCTGAAAACAAATAAAAAGAAAGTCACATATTTATTAATTGAGGTTTTACTCATTACCATATGATACACCAATTCATCTTTTTCAGAAGCTGTTATGACAAAATGAGTATAAATAGTTAAACTCAGCACTAAAGTCTTCCAGTTTGGCTTCATTTTATTTAAAATGGGCATAAGGAACTTTAAGGCCTCAGAGGAAGACAAAATGGAGTACAGTAGGAAAATGGCATCTGTGAGAAAAAGTAAAAAATGTTGTTTTTAAATTCATGCTTAATAGGTCAAACTGGATGGGGCTTAATGAAAACTGCTACACAAAGAAGAAATAAACCAAAATGATGAAACCTGGGAAACACTATAAATAAGTTACAAACACAGATTGTTAACATACTTAGGAGATACAAAAAAATAACAGATACTAATTCTTGGATAGATATGTAATTCACATAGTTTCTTAGTTCTGTTATTCTTTAAAATAAGTAGAAAAACTATGCGTAAAATGGTAATTAGTTATTAAGTTGTATTTTCAAAATATTTTGTAAATCCACAAATATTACACACTTGCATGATATTTTCATAATTCTGAAACTGTTACCTTGTGACTTTGGAGACCCCCCCTTTTTTTCCCCTCTCAGTGATAAACTGAACAAACAAGTGATTTTATCTGGTATAGTTCCAAGACAGAAAAAGTGGAGCAGGCAGGGCCAAGTACCCCTCTCCTGTCCCCCACAGGTTGGGGGGGGAGTGGTGGCCCATGTACAATCATAGTAAATTGGCAAAAGAAAAACACAACAGATGTAACCCTTTTAAGTAGCTAAGAAGCATTACAGAAATTCCTAAAACTCCGTGGCAGATTCCTTATGTTTCAAAATTCTAAATGAAAACAGCAATTTCTTCGAGGTTAACGAGGCTAGTATTCTACAAGACACATGGAAAGAATAGCTGAAATGCTGAAGGAGATTTTTTATCTTTAAGTATTTTATATTGTAGATAAGAAGGAATTTTTAAGTGAGACTGAGGTTGATTATTAGTCAAGGCCTTTCAGAGCAATGGTTAAGCTAATATATAGTCACAATGCTTAAAAAAAATCCCCTTGTTATGATTCACAACAGAGGTCTGCGAACATTTTTTCTGTAAAGGACCACAGAGCAAAACTTTAGGCTTTGTGAATCATATTTTTTACTTATGTTTTAACCTATTCCACTCTACCCTTGTAGCCGTTGTGTTCCAATACACTTTTATTTATGGGCACTAAAATTTGGATTTCATATGATTTTCACGTGTTATGAAATATTCTTCTTGTGATTAACCCTCTCCTCCCTCCCCCTTAAACACATAAAAACTATTCTTAGCTTGAGTGGTCACACAAAAACAGGCACTAGGGGGGATTTGGCCCAGGGCATTAGTTTGCCCACTGGTTTAGAAGACTGATGTCCCTTCTCATCAAACCTTCCCTAGCAACTGCTTAGTGGAAAAGCATAAACATCCTCCTCTTAGTAGAATACATAACAAATGAAGCCTCCGGATGACAAAGTGTCGTAGCTATACGAGAAAGAAAATACACCCTCCCTCGAGTAGCTCCGACTTGGATGCGCCGCACATCCTGCCCGAAAAGCCGGGCCCGGCGTGAGGGGAAGCCACAGCTCCGAGGGGATTCCTGAGCGCCCTGGGCGCTGTGTGCTAAACACTTTCCCAAGTATCTCACTTAAGCCCCGTATCTCTGCCGAGAGTCATTTTTGTCTCCTTTTCGCAGATGAAGGGCTTAAGGAGTTGAAGTGAAACGTGCAGTCACGGAGCCTTTTTTTTTTCGGTTGGGGCACGCGAAGCCGTGACCTTGGTGTCAGAAGGTTGTGCTCTAATCAACTGGGCTAACCAACCAGCCCGGCCACGGTCATTAAGTGACCGAGGGTACATTCGAACGCTGGTCCTCCTGAGCAATGGGCGGAGCTCTCGGCCACCACACCCACTGGGCTCCGGCCGCGGGGACCAGAGGGAACAACCTGAGCAGCAGGGTCATGCGGTCCTCGCTGCGCGCCGCCTGGGCGCCGGCGACCTGTGGCGGCCCGCCCGCCCCGCCTTCCCCTCCGGAGTCCGCGGGCTCGGCGGCGGCTTGGTTCTCGGGCTGCTTCTCCATTGCGGGTTAGTGCGAAGCACAAGCACAGGCCGCTCAGAAGAGGTTGCTTTTCCCGCCACTAAATTGACGCCCGGAAGGAGCCTGAGGGTCCCGCCCCTTCCTCCCCAGGGCCCCACCCTTTCCGCTCCGTTTCCCAGTTGCCATGGCTACTGCTCTTGGCCGTTATCCTTCCTCCACTGGCCTTAATCCTTAAAGACTACTAGAAAAAATTCGAAGAACTGTAACTAAACGTCAGCTATACCGGGTGCTGAGCTAGGGGTTGGATCACAGACGTTTGGGGCACTCCCGGCTCCGGGAAGAGCAGGGTGGAGGTGACAAAACCCCAACCTAAGTGGTCATTCAGCCTTGGCGTTGGGAACGGGAGCGCGGTGGGCGATGAGAAAATGCACGGCCTATAAATGCCTAGTTGATTTGTAGCTTTTCATTGTAGTTGGCCGTGTAAGGGACACTATGTCCTTGCACAAACACAGCAGCTCAGACCTCTGAACAAGAGGGCCGATAATTCTTTCATAGTTTCCCCCAGTGCTCTTCCTTTCCATTATCAAATACAGCTCCTGATAAGTTAAATTCAAAAGGCACGGTAGGATGTAAAATAAGACGTTAGGTTCGCTACTCTTACCTCCGAACTCACGGAACACAGTTTCCTTAATTATTTTGTTTTTGTTTTACAAAAGTGATTCCATTGTTCCTTTTCACTTATCGTGAATGCCTTCCAACATCTCACATCAATTTCATCCATTTAAGCAGTTAAGTGGCCTATCAAGCGTCTACTGGTCTAAGCATGCAGATTGAGGGCTGGTTAAAACAGATTACTGGGTGTCTACTACTCCGGTTTGCACAAGTTCCTAGTAAAGTTGCTTTTTTGGGGATGACACTTTAAGAACCACTGCTGTAATAGATCATAAGACACTGAATTAAAAAAAAAAAAAATCCACAGAGTCCACAGTAGAACAAAACAACAAAAAAGGGTGAGTGTGGGTAGGGAGCTATTCTTTAGAGAGAAAGTCCGATAATAAATACAGAAAGGATAGAATTAGAAAACTACCATCATTGCCATTCTCAGTGAGAAATGAGCCAGGAAAGTATTGTTAATAGATGTTGAAACTAACTAAAAAGGGACCATTAGCAAAGTTATATCTAGTGGTTACCACCTTAACCAGGTGATCAAACTTAGTATCAGGGCCGGCCCCATGGCTCACTCGGGAGAGTGCGGCCCTGGTAGGGCCGAGAAGGCAGGTTCGGATTCTACGTAGGGATGGTCGGTTCGCTCACTGGCTGAGCTTGGCGCGGACCACACCGTGCCTAAGGTTGCGATCCCCTTACCGGTCAGAAAAAACAAATAACAAAAAACCCCCAAAACTTAGTATCATCAGTAGTGTAACAATCTCATGTGTGACTCCAATATTGTGCATAAATTGTACATTATCATGTATATTCTTGCCAAAATGCATAACCTGAAGTTAACTATGAAGAAACTATCAGACAGGAAATCCAGAATGAGACACTCTACAAGACAACTGGCCTGGACAAGTTTATGACCTAAAAAGCAAAAAGTAGGGAAGTTGTTCCGTAAGGAAAAACAAATGAACCTTGACTAAATTTTGGATTGGAAAAGAAAAAAAAAAATGGCCTGAGACACTTCTGTCTTTTCTCCCCCCATTTATTTCTGCCTAAGACATTTTTGGAAAGATCGAAAAGACTGAAGAAATTTAAATATGTTCTACATATTAGATATTACATTATTCATTTTCTTTAAGATTGAGGATTTTTTAGGAAAATGAACTTAATTCATAGGAGATGCATGCTGAAGTATTTTAAGATGAAATTATCTTGACGCCTTAAATTTTTTTGACAGCTGGATTTCTAACCCTTGACCTTGGAGTTATGACACCTTAAATTTACACTTTCAAATGGCTCTGGGAAAAAAAAAAAGGATGTATACACAGGTACACACACACCCCCTCCCCCCACAGTCTTTCTATATACCTGTGGCTTAATACTCACCTACAGACATCAACAGAACTTTGTTCCCTATGAGGAAATAAAATCCCTTCTTATATCCATGGAACATTTACAGAAGTCAATCAAGTACTTATCCACAAAGAAAACATTAAGATTCAAAAAGGTGGATTTTTACAGGCCACATTTCCAATGAAATAAAAAACCACCGACATCAAGGTGTCTGACAAAAAAATTAAAAATCAAAACTGACTACTTGGAAAATAAGCACTGTTATATAAGGACCACAAAGAAATTATAACTTAAGCAGAAGTTGATGAAAAGGAGGATTTTGAGGGCCATCCTGTGGCTCACTTGGGAGAGCGTGGTGCTGACAACACCAAGTCAAGGGTTAAGATCCCCTTACCAGTCATCTTTAAAAAAAAAAAAAAAAAAAAAAAAAAAAAAGAAATAGAA
>NW_007730379.1:134368-147968 GCF_000696425.1 Galeopterus variegatus
GAGGTGCGGGAGCAACACCGAGGGTTGCGATACCGTTGCCGGTCCCGGTCCGGTACGGGCGCGACACTGAGGGTTGCGATCCGTTGCCGGACATGAAAAAAAAAAAGATGACCGGTAAGGGGATCTTCACCCTTGACTTGGTGTTGTCAGCACCATGCTCACCCAATGAGCTAACTGGCTATCCCTATATGGGATCCGAACCCGTGGCCTTGGTATTATCAGCACCACACTCTCCCGAGTGAGCCATGGGCCGGCCCTAAAAGCTATTTGAAGTGAAATTAATAAGTCAACTGTGTACTAAATACACAACTAGCAATAAAACATGTGAAATATATCCTGTTCATAACGGTGACAAAAACCATAAACCCAGCATTAAATGCAAGAAAACTACAGAATCATATAATTAAGTTCTAACATTGTATTGAAGGGCATGCAACAAGGCTCAACGGAAAATGTTTCTAGGTGGCAAGACGAGTCAGTCCATCCCAAGCTAGTATATAATGTACAGTCAAAATCTCAGAGGAACTTTTTGGTAACTGGACAATATTAAAGTTTATATGGAAGAGTCTGATAATGACCCCAACTGTTAGGAAAACAGTGGTGATCCTCATCAGATAAACTGGTAAATTCGTGTAAAACTATTGTCACAGGAAAAAACTAAGTTAGATTAGGAAATAGCTGGGCATTGAAGATGTTTCAGGTTGGACAAGGAGGGCTTTCAATCATAATTGACATAAATGGGTGTCTACCAGGAAGTAAGAATCCTATTTTATACCACGAACAAAAACAGTTTACTGAAGGACTCTAGATATAAATGGGAAAAATTAAGATACAATTTTAGGAAGTATTCATGGTTTGGGGATGGAGTTGACCTTAAGACTGAAAATCCAAAAGCAACTACAGAAAAAATAGACTTCATAATACGAAACCTTAAAATTTCTGCATGGCAAAAGACAACAGACAAAGGGAAAAGTAAGTAGAGAAAAATTTATTCAACTTGCCATCAGAAGTATAAATTAAAACAGCAAATGAGAAGGATTTTTTTTGCCAGTTGTATTCACAGAAATTGAAGACATTACCTTCAATTCTAACAAGGATGCAGAGAAAGCAGGCACTTTTGTACACTGATGACATTGAGAAAGTCATCTGGCTCTACCTGTCAGAACTTAAAATGCAGTTTGGGGAACCTGGCATACATAAAGTTATAAAATTCTATTTAAACAGCACTGTCTGTAGAGGCAAAGAGAAAAAGCAGTCTGAATGTGTAAGCCCACGATTCACCATGACTATATTCTTAGCCAGGTGCTGCATAACAAGAAGAAGGGATTCTTCAGTGTATGACAAGTAATGCTGTAGAGTTGGTGTCTAAGACAACAAAAGATTATGTAAAAAATGCTGATCAATAATGGTTTTCATAAAATTTCTAGATGTTTCTTGAGTGGGGTAGGGGGATAGATACTGTATGACTGACTACAATTGAAATTTAAGACAAGCTTAAGACTCCTCCTCCTTCCTCTGGGGCTGGCCCGTGGATCACTTGGGAGAGTGTGGTGCTGATAACACCCAAGGCCATGGGTTCGGATCCCTATGTACGGATGGTTAGTTAGCTCACTTGGAGAGCGTGGTGCTGACAACACCAATCAAGGGTTAAGATCCCCTTACCAGTCACCTTTTGGGGGGGGGAAAAAAAAGACTCCTCTTTCCTGAGGTACTCTTTCATGCTTCTGTAGGAACCTATGCTCAAACTTAATTACACTATTGTAATTGCTGAATTGTCAACCCCAAAGCTAGACTCCAAGTTACTTGAGGCCAACTTTCTCATTCATAGTTCTATTCCTAGGGCACAGGCTAGTGCCTGGCACATAGGAGAAATGTTTGTTGCATCAATGAACTTCTAGCATGTCATCTGACCTGCTGCAGTTACTCTATCTATAAGGAGTAAAAGCTAGGGTCGGCCCGTGGCTCACTCGGTAGAGTGCAGTGCTGATAACACTAAGGCCACAGGTTCGGATCCTATATAGGGATGGCTGGTTGGCTCACTGGCTGAGCATGGTGTTGACAACACCAAACCAAGGGTTGAGATCCCCTTATCGGTCATCTTAAAAGAAAAAAAAAGAACAACAACAACAACAAAAAAAAAAGGAGTAAAAGCTACTCTGCTTTTTTCAAAGGGGTATATAAGGATGAAGTTTGGTAAAGAAATGGAAGCATTCTATGAGGAAGACATCACAAACAAGATATAACTTTTAACTATTCCTTCATTAGATTCCATATTTAGGAACCATTTGAATTGTCTTTTAATGACAAAAGTTCAATTTACAATTTAAAAGCTTGGTAGCTTTGTGGGACAGAACTTACCCATTCACCATTATCGAGAATTTTCAGTGCTAAGCAAAAAGCCCCTGCTGCAATTTGAGAAGGAGGAAAGTGCACCATGTCATAGTCCAACATAGTTAGTTCCATCAGGTATTTGGCCAAAGTATGTTGCTCAACATCAACCTGGAACAAAACCCACGTCACTCAGCTTCTTTCAGAGACATTTACATTGGCAATGACCTGCACGCCCATTATCTGTAACTACAAATGTTTGTCTACAAACTCTCACATGCAATTGCCCATGGAAGGCCTTAATCATAATATACTGCATGATTGGAAATAAAGAACATTTTTATCCCTTTCCTGTATAATTAGGTATTTAATATGGGTAAGTTGAATTAGACCTGTTTCGTCAGCAGCATTATTCCTTAATGTACCATACCAATGGTTTCTCAATAAATATCTACCTCTCCAATCTTAGATGCTCTCCGAAGGAAGTGCAGGGGTAGAGGGCGACCCAGACCAAAGTTTAAAGCTCTTAGAATCTTCATTTCCATCTGTCTGATTTGGTGCTTAGTGTAAGTGTTGTCAGTCACAAAAGCAAAATCACCGATTTCTGGAGGGTACATTTCTTCATATTTACTTGCAATAAACATGGCAGTGACACCAACCAGCTGCAGCATCTTCTTGGGCACACAATTATTCTGCAATGGAAATTTCAACTGGATGAATACGTAATATGTATTTGAAAAGGAGACACAGAGCTATGAGGTGGGAAAGACATACTCCCATAGTAAAATCTCAATTAAGGACACCCTATCCCCTGAAACAGATTTTAGCTTTAAAGACAGTTTGTTACGAATCAGCTAGAAGCCAGCAGGGGAGAACCCTCAATTACTGAATTACGCTCACCTGCATGAACCGATCAATAATGGAAACAGTCATGTACATAGTCTCCTGAAGCAACCTGAATTTCATTTGCACCTGTACTAGCCAGTCAATTAGGATGGCTCTCATGTTTCCAGTGACTTCCCGACCTAGTAGGTATTTTGCTCTGACTGCTTGCTCTTCCTGCAAAAGAAAATGCTCATTATTCTTAGAAGCAAGGTTCCAAATAACATGTATATCCAGAAAGGTCAGTTACAATAGAATAGCTGTGGGGCATTTAGAATCTATAACAGTTATTTGTATGGTCACTATAAACAGCTTTTCACCGAGGAAGAAAGCAAGCAAACATAAGACAGGACAGTGTGACAGGTTTTTCATATTGTCAGATCTTACAATGTTTAATTCACCACCACTGCTGCTGGCCCTTATCCTGTAACCACGTCCTCCAAATAAAGACACCATACTACCATCTCAGACCTTTTCACTAAAGTCTCTAAACCCAGAATGTAAGATTTATGAAGTAGAGAAAATATCAGTAAGTCCCAGATCAGCTGTAACCTATATGCTACCACACTCCCGTCCGCTCTGGGGTAAAAACCCCAACACCAACATAGCTAAGGAGAAGAATGAATAACTAAGCACCCGCACATACACTTACTAAACCTAATCCTCCAAAGTTAGAACATAAACTTTATTGTTTATTTCTTGGCAGCTGGCCAGTACAGAATACAAACGTTAAAAAGCATTAAAAAGAAGGGAGAAGAAACCCAAAGCAGAAGGTCGGTCCTGGCAAAGAAATTCTTGCAGAAGAATTCTGTAGAAAATGGAGATGCCCAAAAGGACCAGGCAAGAAGACTGAAGATGTCAATGAAGCCATGAGAAGACAATGCACTAAAAACAACTGGGTAAATCTGATAACTGTATAGTTCGTCACTATACAGAATGCTTCCTTGTTTTGGGGGGAGGGGGAAGAGCAAATATCATTACTGTAATAGAAAGTTTTGGAAGTGGGATGAAATTGAAGAAAACCAAAGGCTTTTGCTTTTCAGTTTATTCCTTTTAGGCAAAAATAACAATTTCCCTGACAATCAAGTGCACATCAGCCACACTGACATAAAATGACTTGTGTTAGGGGTGGCTATAGTCTTTCAGCTTTCAGCATCTTCTCGATTACCATCCACCTCCTGCTCTGTTATCCCCCTTAAACCTGGAGAGTTTGGGACCTCCCTACTGCCAACTGTGATGGATGTTTATCCATCTGTGTATCTCTCTCTCTATATATGTATCATTAAGTCTGTGGACTTTCCTTTAGAAAGAGCCACAGTGGTATCCACCCTAATAATCCAGATTATTGGGTTATTGGAACTTTTCTATTCAAAATGGCAAATAAACTGCATTGGTTTATTTATTTACTTATTTGCAGCTGGACAGTATGGGGATCAGAACCCATGACCTTGGTGTTATAAGGCTGTGCTCTAACCAACTGAACTAACCAGCCAGGCTTACTTACTATTTATTTATTTTTGGTGGCTGGCCCATACTTGGATCGAACCCTGGACTTTGGTGTTTTCAGCACCACGTTCTAACCAACTGAGCTAACTGGCCTTCACTGGTTTGTTTAGTGACTTTTTATTTTTGGTATTCCATGAAGGAGAATTTGAAAGTGCCATCTATTGTTAAAAAATGCTGCCCATGTCCTGTCTGAATTATTGTAAACTCTAGACAGAAAGTATCTTTAATAAAGCTAGATGCAGTTTAGAAAAAAAACAGACTCATGATATACTGACCTCAAGTTGTTTCAGATAAGCATAGATATCTTTCACATATTCACTACAAAGGTTTGGATCAGCTCCATCTTCTGCATCCACATCATTCACTGCAAGAATTACATCAGAGAAAGCCTGACACAGATATTCTTCTGCAGGGGCACATCCAGATGTTTCCATTGGACTTGGAGAGGGAGTATCAACCTTGAAACAGAGAGACCTCTTGAAACAATAGCAAAGAGGAGCACATATTATATTTGGGAATGAAGGTCGGATTATTGGTACCAACCCAAGAAACCATTCTGCCAAAGACATATAATTCATTTCCTTAAAGAAAAAGTATCTTTTCAGATTTATTCAATTTCTTTTTAGGAAGTGATTAATTTTAAAAGTGTAATACCAATTTTACTGAGTTAATTTATAGTTAGCAGAACCTAAATGCTAACAGGTAAAACAGAAAAAGCAAATAAATTCACATTCTAGACTTTACTCCAAAGAAAACTGATAAGTAATGAATCTGTTTATCAGCATCATGTGAAGTTTATCCAAATGAATGACAAGTCAGTCTTCAGTTTTTATTTCAAAACATGGACTGCTTATCACTACTCAAGATAACACTAAATTCTGACTGACTACTAAAGATTAACTGACTTCATTTCCACAAACCATTTCCTTCAAGCTCCCTTTACTCCACTGTTCAAAAATTTAATGAGCACCTTCTTCAAGTCACACTCTGTACTAGGAATGGACTGAATGGCATTCTCAAGTGGCTTTGAATTTAGCAGAAATAAAGTAAACAAAATAATGAGATTGATTCTAGGAATAGGGGTGGGGTGGGGGAAGTTAGGGAAAGCTTCAGTTGATGCTTGAGCTGTTTTGACAAATAAAAAGGTTATTAGCTAAATGAAAGAGAGTGGGGAAGGCATTCTTAATAAGTGGGAGAGAACATTTCTCTGACTGTGGGATGGTGTTTCCAGGTCGGTCCTCACATTTGGTTTCAAAACTTTACAAAATTAAAAAAAAAAAATAAGTGGGAAAGCAAAGAGTGGGGAAGGCATTCTTAATAAGTGGGAGAGAACATTTCTCTGACTGTGGGATGGTGTTTCCAGGTTGGTCCTCACATTTGGTTTCAAAACTTTACAAAATTAAAAAAAAAAAATAAGTGGGAAAGCAAAGGCAAGGATCAGTATGAGACTGTCAAGAAAGACTCAGGTAGTTTGATATCCCCAATTAAAGACTGTGCATGTTGGCTGGCTGGTTAGCTCAGTTGGTTGGAGTGCAGCGTTATAACACCAAGGCCAAGGGTTTGGATTCCCATACTGGCCAGCTGCCTCCACTCCTCCAAAAGTGGGAACATAAAAAGAATTAAAAAAAAAAAAAAAAAAAAAAAAAAGACTGTGCATACTACATGTTTCAAGTTGTTATGTCCAGAAATTCAGAACTAAAGTAATAGCCTCCAATCTCTCACCCTTAGATAAAATTTAAGAAGCTGGGGGCCGAGCCCGTGGCGCAATCGGGAGAGTGCGGTGCTGATAACACCAAGGCCCAGGGTTCGGATCCCATATAGGGATGTCCGGTTAGCTCACTGGGTGAGCGTGGTGCTAACAACACCAAGTCAAGGGTTAATATTCCCTTACCGGTCATCTTTAAAAAAAAAAAAAAATTAGCGCTTCAGAATGCAGTTCATTGCAATTCCAACAAAGCAGCCTCTTCTACATGTCCTGTCTTTTCTTCACAGGAGTAAATACATTAATAAAAAAATTCTTGGTTTTTGAGGTTAAGTGTTAATTCATCTTCTTATCCACTCTCTGAAGAGCAACAATTTTTTTCTGCTTTACTCTCCTTTATATATTTCAATGTTACAGGCTTATTAATTATTTAGTGATCACATTAGGGAGTAAAAAAAGATTCAAAAGAATATTCTGTGTTTCAGTCAATAAATTCTGGACAGAGATGGTTTGTACTTGGACAACAAAATCTTTAGTTCAGGTAGGTACAACTTAATACCATTAACAAAAGGGATAATATAAGAAAGCAGTTAAAAGCATAGGTTCTGAAGCCAGACAGCCTGGGCTTGAACCCATATGTACCGCATATTCGCTGTGGGATGCTGACTTATTACTTCTCTAAGCCATTATCTAAAATGTAGAGGTAATACCTACCTTGGAGTGTATTACTTAAAGATTATGTGAGTTAATGCATGTAAAGTGCTTAGCAGACCCTGCCTCATGCTAAGCACTCAATAAATGTTAGTATTAACTACTATTCAAACACTGTTCCATGCGTCAGTAAAATGAGGGAAAAGAAACAATCAACAAGAGTGAGTTTACCAAAATAGGCTCAGGCGAAAGTTTTTCTTTAACAGGCTCAGGCTCAGGCTGTGGCTCCGCCTCTGGCTCGGGCACCGGCGCCTTTTCCAGAGGTTTTGGTAGTTTTTTAGCAACTTTTCCAGTAGCTGAAGTTTTTATTTCCTGTAGATGAAACAGAGAATAGAATGTTTCTCCATCAAGGGTCACAGTTGGATGGTGGGCTCTTACAGAGAAGTTGGGGCAGGAAGATAGTTACCTTTTTCAGAGGCATTTTGGCCTGTAGCTGTTCACTGACTTTGTTACCAATGTCTCCAAGAGCTGTTCTTGGCCTCAGCCCAGGCTTGCAGGCTGCAGCGGTGGCCAAAGGCACACGTTTTGCGCCTGCCATACTGATCTTCGCCTTATTTTCAGCATTAGTTTTCGTGTTCTGAAAGAAGCAAGACCACCTTGAGAGCTGGTGCAGGGAGGCTTGAGTAAGTCAAGAGTTAATTAAGGTGGGGCGCAGGAGAGGCACTCAGAAGGAAAGCCGGCTAAAAACGGGATCCAAGGGGAAACGTGGGTTCCAGGGGCTGCTATAGGGCCGTGACAAGTCACTTTTCTCCTAGAACCTCCTTATTTACCTATGAGGAATGTCCTGTCCCGGCCAACACTAAAATACCCCGAAGTTACATTTGATAAGAAACCGAAAAAGCCTCCAATTGCAGACACCTTCTCTGGGAAGGGAGTTACGCAGTTGATGGAAGATTCATCCGGGAACCTCCATCAGTTTTTCAAAAGGTTTCTCTTCGAACCTCCACCTCACCCCGGAACACTTACCAAGATCCATCTAGTTTTCTTTCTCACCTTCCTTCCTTCCTCCCTCCGCCCGCCCCCCAAACTCCCCCACCACGCCAGGCGCCCACCTGGGCGCTCCCTCGGCGACTCCCCCCACCCTCGTCCCAAATCGCTGCCGCGGTCCTGGCCCGCTCGGGGGCTCCCGCAGACGAGACAGGGCGAGAAGACACGCGTTTGTTCACAGGCCGCAGCAGCTCACCCTGGTGACCCGGAGCGCCATGGCTTCCTCTCCACCAGGCAGCAGCTCAGCGGGGAGAAGCAGAACGCCAGAGCCCCCGACGAGCCGAGGACCTAAACCAGCACAGGCCAACAGCCGTTCCTACGCAGCACGCCGGGAGAAACCAGCTCTGCCTCAGGTTTAAACCCCGCACCGCTCCCTCCTTATTGGCCTGTTCGTGGCACTCGCTCCCTTCCCATTGGCGACTGCCGGTTCCCTGAGAATGCGTTTCCAGGGTGACCCCGCGAAGACCTTCGAGAAGGGGCGGGGCCAGAGGCAGGCTACGGCCCTACGGCGCCTGCCCGGCCCTCACGTGACCTGGCCCCGCGCCTGCGCTCTCGGGTAGCAGCTGTGGCCACCTGGACTCGCGAGCGGTTCGTGCGCCGCCCACTTGGAAAGGCGGGAAAGGCGAGAAAGGCGAGTGTGGGCCGCGCGAGCTAGGCAGGGAGAGAGGCCTGTGGCCTTTGAAAGGTGATAGTGGGCGGCCGCAGCTTTAGAAGCGTGAAAAGCAGTTTTGGTTCTAGTCCAACTTACTGTTGCACACTTTCCTCTTCTACAGTAGCAGCAATAACATCTTACAGTTCGTGAAAGGCTTTGATATACATTCTTTCATTTGCTCGTTCCAACAGCTCTTTGGGTTGGAGAGATTGAAGTTCAGAAGCTTAGGTGACCTTGGCAGGAATTAGCAACGCTGGGACTGAAATTAGGATTTTTTTCGGATTCGTAATATTTCCTAAGAGACAATATTATCTCTTAGGAATGTCAGCCAGATTACTTCTCATTGAAGATTGGCCATTTTCCCAAAGCCAATCGTTTGTTGTTTCCTTTAGCTTTTTATTTGGAAATAATTTCAAACACACCAATTACAAACAAAAACATTACAAGGGACATCCGTATGTGCTTTAGCTAGATTCAATTATCGTTAACATTTTACTCCATTTGCTTTGTCATTTCCTCAGTCTTTCTGTGGATCCAAAGAAAAACAAGATGGTGCTGTTTGCTTTCTACTTCTCAGAGCACACGGAAGCTCACCAGTTGGAGGGGAAACAGACAAACACACCGGTATCTCACAGTGCAACTGCCTAAGAGCTAGTAGAGGCCCCTGGTGCTGGAAGTGAAGGATCCAGAAGAAAGTGCCCAATCATTTAGTTTATTAAATGGGATCATTAATCAATCTTACACGGTCATAGTTCTTCCCTCTTACGTGGGTGCCTGACGTGGGGCCTTTGCCCTTCCTTTCCTTTGCCTGGAATATTTCCCCTTTTCTTGCTCTGGGTTTTGTCCAGCTAACTCCCATTCATCCTTCAGTTCTCTGCTCAGCTGTACAACCTCAGCAAGTCTTTCTCCTCCACCCCTTCATGGCTGAGTGAGCTTGGGCAACTTACTCATACTTGGTACTTACATTTTAAAAAATTAATTATTTTATTTTTATACTTTTTTTTTTTAGAGCAGTTTTAGGTTCACAGTAAAATTGAGCAGAAAGTAGAGTTTCACCCCACATTGGCACAGCCTTCCCCAAAATTGTATACTTGTTACAATCTATGAACTTACATTGACATCTCACTATCACCCAAAGTCCATAGTTTATATTAAGGTTCACTCGGTGTGTACATTCTATGGATTTTGGCAAATGTATAATGATAGTATCTACCATTATAGTATCATACACAATAGTTTCACTGCCTTAAAAATCCGCTCTGAAAAAAAAAAACAAAAAAACCCTCTGCTCCACCTATTCATTCCTTCCTCCTTCTAAACCCCTGTCAACCACTGACCCTTTTAGTCTCCATAGTTTTGCCTTTTCCAGAATGTTATATAGTTGGAATCATATAGTATATAGCCTTTTTCGGAGTGGCTTTCATTTAAATATGCATTTAAGGTTCTTCCATGTCTTTTCATGGCTTGATAGCTCATTTCTTTTTAGCGCTGAATAATATTCCATGGTCTGAATCTACCACAGTTTATTCTTTCACCTACTGAAGGACATCTTGGTTGCTTCCAAGTTTTGGCAGCTATGAATAAAGCTGCTATTAACATCTGTGTGCAGGCCGGCCCGTGGCTCACTTGGTAGAGTGCGGTGCTGATAACACCAAGGCCACGGGTTTGGATCCTATATAGGGATGGCTGGTTTGCTCACTGGCTGAGCGTGGTGCTGACAACACCAAGCCAAGGGTTGGGATCCCCTTACCGGTCATCTTTTAAAAAAAACAAAAAAAACATCTGTGTGCAGGTTTTTGTATGGACACAAGATTTAAACTCATTTGAGTAGTAAATGCCAAGGAATGTGATTGCTGGATAATATGGTAAGAGTATGTTTAGTTTTGTAAAATAGGAATGAGCTTGTCATATTCATAAAAGGGGAGAAGTAGAGATGAGATTGCAGACGTTGGAAAGGGTAGAATTATACAAGTCCTTATAAACCAAGGTAAGGAATCTGGGCTTCGATAAGTGCAGAGGAAGCCTTTGGAAGGTTTAAGCCAAGGTGTAGCATGATCTGATTTAGTCACTATAGAAAGAATGTGGGGGATTGCGGGGGGGTGCGGGGAGGATGAAGGGGAAGTGGGAGAAGAGAAGCAAGGGGAACCATTAGAGGCTATGGTAGGAAGCCAGGCCAAAAGATGATGGCTTGGATAATAGCTGAACAGAAAAGGGTGGGTTCAGCATATATTTTGGAGGTAGAATTGCTAGGTCTTAATGGTTTGCATGCTTGGAGTGTGAGAAATAGGAATCAAGGATGACTCCTGGGTTTTGGCTTGAGTAACTGAAACAGGAAAGATCAAGAGATGACCAGCTTTTAGGGGGTAGCAAGGTATGGATAAGATATTAAGAATTCTGCTATATTTGGAATGCTTGGAGATATACAAGAGGAGAGTTCCACTAGGCAGAAGTAAGGTGGGAAGTCAGAGTTCTCCTTTTGCTGTAGGTAGTACCTACACAGATGATATCATTTAGGGAAGGAACTGTAGAGAAGAGTAGATGTCCAGAAGCAAACCCTGGGTCCCTCCATATGTATAGATTGTGTTGAGGAGGAGAAGCCAGCTAAGGAGAGTGCAGTCTCTCCCTGGTCTTGGCAGATGAGTGACTGAACTATAGGGACTCTGGAGTGACTGAACTATAGGGACTCTGGATTTCAGGATACCAGGCAAGCTGAGGGGAGATTAAGTGAAATTCTGTGTACCAAATGGTGAGCTCTCCAGTCTGCTTCTCCCATCTAGTTCCCTAAATGCTGGCATCTGGATTTATACCCTCCTAAATGAGATAGGAGAATGCCTTTCTGGGGAATGGATCAGCCCAAGAGAATAGGTATAAAAATACTGATGGTTAGGCTGCCAGTTAGCTTAGTTGGTTAGAGCAGGGTACTGATAACCCCAAGGTCCAGGGTTTGATTCCTGTATTGGCCAGCCACCAAAACCAAAACCAAAACCAAAAACTAATGGTTAGAAAGGGTCCCAAAGAAGTGGCTGGATCACCACTTTGTCACTCTTATAGTGAAGCTCACTACTTAACACTACTTAACAGACCTGCACACTGACAGAGCTTCTAATCAATATTTCAGTGTCTTACTTTGAACTGTTAGTAGCCAGCTAAGGAGCACCAGACTTTCAAGGAAATCCTCCAACTTGAAAAAAAGAGATCAAAACAAACAAGCCAACATAAAAAGAAACTCTAAGTGAACAGGCAATTCCTAAAAGGAAACAGAATCAGCATATAAAGGATCAAGAATCAAGGAAAAAATAAAAAGAAAAAAGTGAATTAAAAAATAATAAAAATAAGGGGCCGGCCCGTAGCTCACTCGGGAGAGTGCGGTGCTGATAACACCAAGGCCACGGGTTCGGATCCCATATACGGATGGCCGGTTTGCTCACTGGGTGAGCGTGGTGCTGACAACACCAAGTCAAGGGTTAAGATCCCCTTACCGGTCATCTTTAAAAATAATAATAATAATAATAAAAATAAAAGAAAGGATTATGGATCAGAATGGACTTTCAACAGCAATGCTGAAAGCTAGAAGATTCTGAGGGAAAATGACTTTCAGCCTATGATTCTATATGCAATCAAGCCATCAAACAGCCATGAGGTAGAATAAAGGCATTTTCAGATTTGCAAAATCTAATAAAGGCATCTCCTGCATACCCTTTCTTAGGAAGTTATTGAAGTCTATAATAAAAAGGATGAAAAAATATACAGATAGTTATGGTATCTAAAACACAGTAGTTCTGGACTGGCTGGTTAGGTATTGGTTAGAGTGAGGGCCAGCTGCAGAAAAAACCATAACACAAAATAAAGCAGTAGTTATAAACACAGGAGAAAAACAAAGGAAATTCTCAAGACTTAGAGCATCCGAGGCTGCCACTACTCTGCAGGCCTACACAGCAATCAGTGTGGGTTGGGGTGGAATGACAAGGATGGTGAGCTCCAAGAGGGACCTCTCCAAGCAAAAAACTGAAATTGGTACCTGACTTATTTGAACATTCTGAGAAGAAATTTACACTTCTGGTACAGCTGGGGATAAATTAGTGATAGGTACAGAGAAAATTTAGACAAATGAAAATAAACAAGAGCATATTAAATCTGGAGCAAATTACAAGTTGTTAAAACAGAAAATGGAAATATAATAGGGTACATAGGGCACTGTGGTAAATTATACAGTCATAATAATGGAAACATTGAATATTGATTTAGCCAAAAATTATGATTTAATTATATTATTGGAATGGTGGAAAGTGGGAGGGGTGTGAGAGTACGCTGGTGGTGGTATAAAAGAGCTAAATGCTCATCTTCCACTGTAAGAAGTTAATGGGTAATTTTTAAAACTATGTAATCAAGAAATAGCAGTATAAAGACATTATTGAGAATTATGGCAGTAAACCACACAGCGACAAGAATAGAGAAATGGTTTCTTTTACAGCGTAGGAATGGAAAACAGGGCCTGCTGATTTTGTTATAAATTTTAAAGAACTATTTGACTTTTTAAAACTTTGTACCTTGGGCCGGCCTGTGGCTCACTCGGGAGAATGCGGTGCTGATAGCACCAGGGCCACGGGTTCGGATCCCATATAGGGATGGCCGGTTCGCTCACTGGGTGAGTGTGGTGCTGACAACACCAAGTCAAGGGTTAAGATCCCCCACATACAGACCAGTTCCCACTCACTGGCTGAGCGAGGCGCGGGAGCAACACGGAGGGCTGCGATCCCGTTGCCGGTCCCGGTCTGGTACAGGGGCGACACTGAGGGTTGCGATCCGTTGCCGGACACGGAAAAAGAGAAAAA
>NW_007730379.1:148256-150762 GCF_000696425.1 Galeopterus variegatus
AAAAAAAAAAAAAAAAAAAAAAAAAAAAGAGATCCCCTTACCGATCATCTTTTGAGAAAAAAAAAAAAAAAAAGAAAAAGAAGACAGTATACACAGAAACATCATGAACTTATTTTTAATATTATACACTGACTGTCCCATTTGTAAAGCTGATGTATACTTATACCTCTTACCACTGTCCCTTGATAGCAGTGGAGAGTTTTGTCTTAAAAATGTTATTTGTATACAGGGCCAGCCTGTGGCTCACTTGGGAGAGCGTGGTGCTGACAACACCAAGTCAAGGGTTAAAATCCCCTTACTGGTCATCTTTAAAAAAAAAAAAAACAACAAAACATTGTATATTTTGGTGGCTGGCACAGGGATTGAACCCCGGACCTTGATGTTATCAGCACCATGCTCTAACCAACTGAGCTGTTAGCTGCCTCATATCTTTTAATTTCATTTTTCCATGAACTTTTTGAAGTACCCTGTACAGTTGACCATTGAAAAGTGGGGTTTAGGGGCGCTGATCGCCCACACAGTTGAAAATCCAAGTATAGCTTTTGACTTCCCTAATACTTAACTATGTTGTTATTTCTTAAGTATGTTGAGTGCTTTTTTCCTGGGTTTCCCCAGCAATACACTGTGCACCCCAAACCCGTCAGGAGTGGGGAGGGGTGGGAGTTCTGCTTGTTATGAGCATTTATGACAGACCTAACCCCAAACTTTCCAATATATTTATTGAAAAAAATTCACATAAGTGGACCTGTGCTGTGTTGTTCAGGGGCTTGCTGTGCTTGGTCTTCGTCCCCTTTAACTGGCGCACGACTCCTAAAATCCTTGGAAACTCCAAACTGGCGTCTTTTTTATGCTAATGAGCCGATTGGTGGCTGGCAGCCGCTAGGTAGCTTCAGGATGGGGGCTGGTCACAGGAAAGACTAAAGACGTTAGAGGGTTGGGACTTTCAGGCCCACCCCGCAACTTCTGGGGAGGGGAGAAGGTCTGAAGGTTAAGTTCATCACCAACGGCCTAATGATTTAATCAAGTCATGCCTACGTAATGAAGCTCCATAAAAACCCCAGAGGACTGGGTTTAGGGAACTTGCAGGTAGCTGAACACGTGGAGGTTCCTGGAAGGTGGTCACCTGGGGAGGGAATGGAAGGTCCTTGCTCCTTCCCATGTACCTCACTCACCCTATGCATGTCTTCATCGGTATCCTTGGAAATAGACTGGTAAACATAGGTGTTTCACTGAGTTCTGTGAGTCGCTCTAGCAAATCAATTGAACCCAAGTGAGGCAGGACGCTAGACAGAGATAAGAGTGGGAGAAAGAAAAACTGGTTGCAGATAGGACAAACCGGTTCCCTAAGCAGGCACGCGCATGCGCAGAAGCGACCACAGGAGACAAAGACATTTGCAGATAGGGAGCCCCTCACCTTGGACACCATTGTTAGACCGATGAGTCCCCACCAGCTAGGGCACCAATCTCTTTAACCAATACAACAGAAATTATATTCAGGGCTCAACCAATGACCAAATGGCATGAATCCAGCTAAGAGGACTTAAAACCCCAGGAGAGTAACCGTCTGCGCTCTTGAGCACTCTTCTCTCCAGCTTGAGCCCGCTCCATTGTCTCCCGAGTGTACTCTCTCTTCCTTTGCTAAATAAACCTGTCTTTACCTTTCATTTCTGACATGTCTTGTCCAAGTCTTTTTTCGAGACACCAAGAACCTGGATCTAGCCAATGGGACCTGGAATTTTTCTAACACAGGAAGGGGTTTGGGGGAACCCTGATTTATAGCCAGTGGGTCAGAAGCACAGGTAAAACAACCTGGAGCTTGTGATTGGCACCCGAAGGGGGGGCAGTCTTGTGGGATCTGATGCTGTCTCCAGGTAGGGTCAGAATTAAATTGAATTAGAGGACACCAGATGTTGTGTGCTGTAGAACTGTTCAATTGCTTGAGGTGTGGGGGAAAACCCTAACCTTAACCCTGACCCTAACCCGCATACATCTGGTGTCAGAAGTGTTTTGTGAGAGTAAAATAGGAGAAACTGAATTTGTTTATTCCTATATTGCTGGACCTTCAAACTGTTCCCTAGATTCCATTTAGGTCTCCTGCCCTGACCCCTTTGAAACAACATCTGCTCAGCACTTGACAGGCTTTCCTAGTCTTCAACATACTATCTGCCTAATTTTGCTGCTATCACTGGCCTTGTTGTTTTTTTATCATGCTAAGAACTTCTTGCCTCAAATGTCCTTGAGTTGATGTTCTCTGTCTAAAATAGCAGATATTAGAAGATGGTCTAGAATACCAGATATTGTTTGCCTCCTTCAATCAGGCTCTAAAGTCTTCTTCCATAGAGAGCTTCTTTAACCATTCTCTAGAATCCTGGCACTTTGAGCTCTGCTTTAATTAAGAGTATCACCCCTGGCTGGCGGGTTAGCTCAGTTAGTTAGAGTGCAGCTTGATAACACCAAGGTCACGGGTTCAGATTCCCATATCCACCAGCAGCCAAAAAAAAAAAAA
>NW_007730379.1:150982-151291 GCF_000696425.1 Galeopterus variegatus
GGACTTTTATTGATGACTTTAGCTCCTAGAGCAGTGTATTTGGTACAAAGACCTTCAGTATTTGTTTAGTATTAATAAATTCATTGAATGTTTTTTTTTTTTTAAAGATGACCGGTAAGGGGATCTTAAACCTTGACTTGGTGTTGTCAGCACCACACTCTCCCAGCTGAGCTAACCGGCCATCCCTATATAGGGATCTGAACCCATGTCCTTGGTGTTATCAGCACCACACTCTCCCACTGAGCCACGGCTGGCCCTTGAATGTTTTAAAATCCATAAACTATTGCATTCTTTTCTTTTTTTTTTTTT
>NW_007730379.1:151910-178708 GCF_000696425.1 Galeopterus variegatus
TCTTTAAAAAAAAAAAAACAAAAAAAAACTTGATCAGTTAAAGCAAACTTAGTATGCGATAAACAGTAAAGTACTAGGAAAAAAAAATGCATGAGATGATTACATAAAGAATTTAATGTACCGTCACAAAATAGCCTCTAAATAAATTATTACAAGTAAAATGTAAAACACTTGAAAAACAAAATACAATAATGTAGAAGTTAAATTATAATTACATTTGACAAGGGGCTGGCCAGTTAGATCACTGGGTAGAGCGTGGTGCTGATATAACACCAAAGTCAAGGGTTCAGACTCCTGGAGCAGCCAGCCGCCAAAAAAAAAAGATGTGACAATTGTATACCTCTGTGTAATCACCACTCTGATCAAGATATAGAACATTTTCATCACTCCAGAACATTCCTCCCTGCCCCTTTCCAACAAATCCCTACCTCCCCAAGACAACCATATAGTAGGTAGAATGACCTCCCAAGGATGCCAATGTCCTAATGCCTGGAACCTGTGAATATGTTATCTTACCATGGCAAAAGGGTCTTTGAAGACCTTGAGATGAAGAGACTGGATTACCTGGGTGGGCCCAGTGCAATCTCCTGAGTCCTTAAAAGTAGAAGAGGAAAGCAGAAGAGCAAGTCAGAGAGATGCAGCAATGGAAGAACAGACAGGAGAAATGTGAAGCATGGTGCAATCTCCTGAGTCCTTAAAAGTAGAAGAGGAAAGCAGAAGAGCAAGTCAGAGAGATGCAATGGAAGAACAGACAGGAGAAATGTGAAGCATGGGAAGCACCTGACCGTTGCTGGCTTTGAAGACGGAGGAAGGGGACCACAAGCCAAGGAATGCAGGTGGTCTCTGGAAGCTGGGAACACCAGCAAAGAAACAGAGACCACAGACTTATATCCATAAGGACTAAATCCAGCCAACAGCCTGAATGATCAGGAAATAGATTCTCTCCTACAACCTCCAGGAAGAAACACAGCCCTGCTGACACGTTGAGTTCAGCTCAGTGAAACCCACACTGGACTCGTGACCTACAGAACTGTAAGATAATAAATTTGTGTTGTTTAAGCCATTAAATTTGTGGTAATTTGTTATGACAGCAATAGAAACTCATACAAACTACTTTCTGTGTTCTATCACTATAGATTAGTCTTACCTGTTCTTTGACTTCATAAAAATGAAATCATACAGTATGATGATTTATATTCTTTTGTGTCTGGTTTCTTTCACTTAACGTGTTTTGAGACTCATCTACATTTTATGTAACAGTAATTTTATTTTTTACTGTTGAGTAGTATTCAATTATGAATACACTACAATTTATCAGTTCTCTTGACGGATATTTGGATTGTTTCCAGTTTTTTGCTTTATGAATACATACATTCTTGTACGAGTGTTTTTGTGGACACTTCTTTCCATTTATCTTGGGTAAATACCTAGGAGTGGGAATGCTGGGTCACATGATGGATATATGTTTAACTTTGGCAGTGTGTGAGTTCCAGTTGCTCCATATACTCACCACTTCACTGAACTGAGCACCATGTATTTTATTGTATTAAATATACCTCAATAAAAATAAGAAAAGAAAAATGTAACAGAACAGTATGTTTGTACATGCACAGAATATAATAAACATCTTTGAGCATATGTGTCAGCACCTGCTGTGGATACGAGGAACAAGACAAAGTTTGATAATTCACAATTTTAATTGAATTATATAATTTACTAGAAAATTTCCCTTCTGAAAAATCACCCTAAAAATGAACATTACTGGTTTTATAACTGAAGTCTATTCAGCATTTATATATAATTTCCCTGCATATTTAACCTGCTGCTAATTAAGGCCATAAGAAATGTTTGCCTTTTTCCATTTTAAGACATCTAACATTGCTGCTGGGAGGGTAAACTGTTACAATCTCTGTGGAGTGCAATTTAGCAATATTTTTCAAATTTATAAATGTCCAAAACCTTTTGCCTCTGAAATTCTACTTGTAGGAATTTATCCTACATATTTATTTGCAAATATGCAAAATGATGCCTGTACAAGGCTATTCATTTATCAGTCTAGAATAGCAAAAGATTAGGGCCGGCCCGTGGCTCACTCGGGAGAGTGCGGTGCTGATAACACCAAGGCCATGGGTTCGGATCCCATATAGGGATGGCCGGTTTGCTCACTGGCTGACCGTGGTGCTGACAACAGCAAGCCAAGGGTTAAGATCCCTTTACCAGTCATCTAAAAAAAAAAAAAAAGAATAGCAAAAGATTAGGGCCGGCCCGTGGCTCACTCGGGAGAGTGCGGTGCTGATAACACCAAGGCCATGGGTTCGGATCCCATATAGGGATGGCCGGTTTGCTCACTGGCTGACCGTGGTGCTGACAACACCAAGCCAAGGGTTAAGATCCCCTTACCAGTCATCTAAAAAAAAAAAAAAAATAGAATAGCAAAAGATTAGAACCAACCTAAAAAAAAAAAAAATCCATTGGTAGGGTTACTACGCAGCTAAGAATGAGGATGCTTTTTAATGTTTCAATTATAGAATAATTTCTAAGTGAAAAATAATACACACATGTATTTGCTTGTATATGCATAAATAAAATATCTGGAAACATACAGTACTAGAAACTGACAAGAGTGGTAGTTTCTAGACTGGAGAGCTGTGTATCTGAATGACAGAGGTAAAAGGGAGCTGTTTGCCATTTTGGACCAGGTGACCATTAAGTAGTAAAAACATGCATCTCTGCATTAATATAGTAGATACTTTAGGGGAGAATCATAATCTAAATTTAAGATAAGACCAGAGTCCTCTGGTTAGAAATTTTTTGATGGTTGGCTGGTTCAGAGATTGAATGCTGGACCTTGGGGTTATCAACATCATGCTTGGTTAGAGATTGCTGATTATGTAGCTTCACTATTTTTCTGCTGAAATTAGAAAAATCACGAGCTCCCAAATTGGTAATAACAGAAAACAATGGATGGAGAAAAAGGGAAGCGAGAGAAATTAACAGGTGTGGAAAACAGTAACCACCACCATTCTCGGAGCAAACAAATTACTAAGCAGGCTTCTGTTTTGGGTATTTTTTATTTTTGGCAGCTGGCTGGTACAGGGATATGAACTCTTGACTTTGGTGTTATAACATCAAGCTCTAACCCACTGAGCTAACCAGCCAGCCATGGGATGTCGATTTATAGAAAAACAGAAATTAATGAAAGCTACCTTTGAAGCCAGGTTTAAAATAATGATTCCTCAACTATAGCCCTTTTCAACTTTCAATTTATCTTCACATACATTATTTATTCCCAAACCCTGTCAGCAGATTTTATTGATATTATACATGAGAAAAATAAAGATACCCAGAGAGGCTCATTTGAATAAAAGTCACATAGTTTATATGAGGTGAAACCAGTACCATGGTGTTGTCAGTATTGGACTTTCCCTACTTTCTATCTGCACCCCCCTTAATCTTCAGCACCTGCCCTCTCTCTCACCCTGCTATCTCTCAATCACATTAATCGTTTTGCTATTTATATGACTTTTAAGGGAAATGACAATGTTAATAATGGTTTAATATTTATTGTACC
Organism: Galeopterus variegatus; assembly: GCF_000696425.1. Taxonomy (NCBI): domain Eukaryota; kingdom Metazoa; phylum Chordata; class Mammalia; order Dermoptera; family Cynocephalidae; genus Galeopterus; species Galeopterus variegatus. The sequence continues at coordinate 155,482 of NW_007730379.1, forward strand.
TCACTATCTACTTAAAAAAATTGTTTTTTGGCAGCTGGCTGGTATAAGGATCTGAAGTTTTGACCCTGGTGTTGTAACACTGCACTCTAACCAACTGAACTAAACAGCCAGCCCCCTAAATTTTTTTTTAATGTGTAAAAACTGCATTAAAATATCCATATGTAATTATTTACCCACCACTCAAAGTTTTTAATATGTATTGAATATTTAGGACCAAAAAATGTGCAAAAACAAGGAATATCAAAATAACTTATAACAAATTTCTAAAACCTCTCACACATTAAAATTGGTAAGAAAAAATACGATTTACAATACATGTTTGCCATTATGGTAGAGATAAGAAAATAGTATTCATACTAAATTCATCCTACTTATCAAAATTCCTAGTATAAGAATGAAAATATTTAGATGCTTATAAATAGAAAGATAGGTATTCAAAAGTTTCTTTTGGACAACATTCTTTGGTGTTCATAAAACTGCATGTATTATATATATATCTGTTTATCATAAAATCTTTTCAGTTACACATGCAGTTAAAATTGGAAATAAAAAGATATAAATTAGATATTACAGATTAAGTATCCCTAGTCTGAAAATCCGAAATGCTCCAGGACCTGAAACATTTTGAATAGTGACATGATGCTCAAAGGAAATGCTTATTGGAGCATTTTTGATTTTCAGATTAGATACGTATTCTGCAAATATTCCAAGATCTGAAAAAAATGTGAAATCCAAAACTTTCTGTTCCCAAGCATTTCGGATAAGGGATACTCAATTTGTACTACATAAAGTAGTTATAGGGTATTTTGTTTTCATGGTGCCCAAATGTTTATGGATAAGTTTTAATTATTAAACCTTGAAATAACTATTCTTCGATATTTCTTTTCTTTTCTTTTTTTTTTAAAAAGATGACTGGTAAGGGGATCTTAACCCTTGACTTGGTGTTGTCAGCACCAGGCCCTCCCATGTGAGCCATGGGCTGGCCCAATATTTCTTATATATATCTATTTGTTCCAGAAATCAGAAAAAAATTACATCCTTAGGCAGAGAATTCAACTCTGGTTGACAACTATTTATGATTCTCTTAACTAGCTGTTCCACAACATATGGAGCTAAATGAAAAGATGAAAATCCTAGTATTACTTGGATACCAGCTTGATAAGCAGCTTGGAATGCCAGATGCACAACAAGAAATGAAATATTCTACTTTGGAGAAAGATGACAAGTGAACAAATAACATAGACACAACCTCGTGTAAGTTCTTCACCCTAATAAATTATTCATTTGCAAATATTACCAAAAGTAAAAAAATTTATTTTACAGAGTGGTTGGTTTTTATAATACATCAAAAACTGTAATGTTATACTTCCTTATTCTCACTGCTTATCTCATATCAGTGGTTGAAGCTTCTCCCAAATAATTTAGTTCACATTTAAAGAGGCAATACAGATTTTACTTAATGAACTTAAGTTATAATTAGAAACCAGTTTTATATACAGAAAATTCATAAATATAGAACTTTTATTCCTATTTTATCCTTAGGCTATGCAAAAAAAATGACTAAAATTTTTCATGTGGGTCTTTGTAATAAACATGTAAATACATATTTACAATGGAGACGCTTTCTAATAGAAAGTAAACACACAGAAGTAATTTTGGTCTTCACTAGAATCCATCATTATGTATCCATTTCTTTTTTTTTTTTTAAAAGATGACCGGTAAGGGGATCTTAACCCTTGACTTGGTGTTGTCAGCACCACGCTCACCCAGTGAGCAAACCGGCCATCACTATATGGGATCCGAACCCGGGGCCTTGGTGTTATCAGCACCGCACTCTACCGAGTGAGCCACAGGCCGGCCCATGTATCCATTTCTAAAGATGATGTTATACGTCATGTTCAAATTTTAAGATTCCTTTATACACATTATTCAAATAATTATCTTACTTTCACAATTAATGCTTCATTCTGTATTTAAATTTCTTTTAAGAAAGATTCCTTGATCCAATAGTAGGGAGCTTCAAAAGTTTCTGTACAATTATGTGCAATTTTTGTCCTTCTGGCAATATCACAAATACTGAGTCATTTAATCTTCATTGTTCATACCCCAGGGGTAATTCCTGAGTTATCCTCACATGATGTAAGTACCATCTTTGCAGAATTTCATGGACTCCATTTGTTTTGTCATAGCCAGGACATCATGAAATCCAGTACTTAGTCCAGACATATGTTGAAAGTATGCCTCTTTTTCCACTTGAATTGTTAAATTGTTTACGCCAGCATCTTTAAGTATTGCTGTAACCTGTTATATGAATCCAGACATTTTAAAGCATTTAGAGCATGCATTTAGTATACATCTTAAATAACTGATATTACATTTTTTATACTTACAGGTAGTCTAAGATAAATCCTCAAAGTAATGTTTATTACTTATTTAGTCAAAATGTTAGATGGGATTTTTTAGAAGGTCAGTAAATTACTGACCTGACATTCAAAGAAGAAAAGAAAAATAGCTAATGTTTCCAATTTGGTACATCTAGAATAGGGCTATAGGAACTGTTTTGATCCCTATCTCCAAACAGCATATACCCTGCCAACTTATTTTTATTTTTTGGCAGCTGGCTGGTACTGGGATTCAGACCCTTGACCTTGACCTTACTTTAACCAACTGAGCTAAGTGGCCAGACTCCAACTTGATTATTATTATTAATTTAGGGCTATATTTACAGTACCTTATTTTTTGATAATCTACTGGGAACCAAGATGGATCATAAATGAATTTTTTTTACATTTACTTAAGCTTGTCCTCTAAATACTAAAACTTGATTTTAACAATTTTTAGATATAAAACAAATCTAGATGTAAAAAATAAGTTATATTACTCTCAAACAGCTGAAAGACTGATATTTTTGAACAGTAAAAATGACTTGAGCCATATAACTTATGATGTGTGCAATTTTAGGTATGAATTACCTCAACTGAAATTACTTTAAAAACAAAAGGTTATTACCTGCTGTACTATTCTTTGTTCCATCACATCGGATGTCACCTGTATATGAATTGTTCCTGCCACAACACTGGCAGAATGACGCCAGAAATGAGGGTCTCGATATGATATTAATCCTTCAATTTTCTGTATCTGTCAAATAAAAGAGGTAATATAAACGGTTTTAAAGGCTAATTAACACAATGGAGATGCTTTCTGATAGAAAGCAATCACAGATTCCTTGATCTACAAGTCACTATTAAGCTGTTTAAGAAAAAAATAAAAAAAGATAAGGAGAGGCTGGAAATGGGAACAGCAGAAAGACAACAAACTTGAAGTGCTTAAAATTTTCTGACCTAGGACTGATGCTGAGGAAAGGAGCTCTGAATAGGAAAGCGAATGGGGGTTACAGATGTCTTTATACCCAAATGTGGCTTTCACCAACAGTCATACACTCATTTTCACCAATATAACATGACTTTGCCTGTTCTAAATATTACCTGCACATGTTCAATGAACTACATGGTTTCCTTTACATTGATACATGCATACACACATTATTTGTTATATGGAGATAACACATTCAAAAGATATCCTCAAAGTTCAACAATAGAGGATTGTTTAAATAAATTGACTACCCACAGAATGTAATACTACACTGTCATTAAAAGTGTTGGGGCCGGCCCATGGCTCACTCGGGAGAGTGTGGTGGTGATACCACCAAGGCCACGGGTTCGGATCCCATATAGGGATGGCCGGTTAGCTCACTGGGTGAGCGTGGTGCTGACAACACCAAGTCAAGGGTTAAGATCCCCTTACCGGTCATCTTTAAAAAAAAAAGAACTGTATTAGTGTATTTATCAATGTGACATAATTAAGTGGGAAAAATTAATAAAACAGTACAAAACAGTTTTTTTGCCATTTTTATTTTCAAAATATTTTTATATAGAACAACAACTTATAAAAGTGTTTCTTTCAACGTGTTTTTTCTGTGGCAGCTGAATGGTACAGGGACTGAACCCTGCAGCACCACCGTCTAAACTTCTGAGCTAACTAGCCAGCTTCAAGGCAACCATTTCTCCCTACTGATCTGAAATGTCATTTTGCTGTATACTGAATTCCATAATTCCTAAGTCTGTTTCTGGACCACCTATTATTTTTTAAAAAGTTGATTAATGTGTTTATTCTTGTGCAAGACCAAATTGTTAGTTGTGTGAGTTAATTCTGTAACTTTATACAGTTGTTTCTCAGTATCCTTAGATACTCAAATCCTTATATAAAAATGGCAGAGTATTTGTATATACCTATGCACATCCTCCTTTATGCTTTTTTTTTTTTTCAGTCTTTCTGTACAGTCTTTATTTCAAATATTTGTTAGAACGCCATTGCTATTCCTCAGGACAAGAGCAAAGATCACCCCCTTGCTGAAACTTAGGAACTATGCACAGAACTTTACAGAACAGAGGCAACACTTTAGCTGAAGACTGACTGCTGACCAGAGAATGGAGTTCTGAGTGGACTCAAGGAACAAAAGGAAACCAGGGAGGAAAGGGGGAAGGTGCCTGTCTGAATCAAACTTCAGCTGCCATTAGGGCATATCTTGTAGTGGTCACAGATTGTAGGCTGTTTTTGGAAGGTTCAGGTACAGCACAGGGATTCCATTTGTCTACTTGGCTACACCTCTGGCTGAGGTGCCTTTAGGTCAATATCACTCAAGTTCCTGGCCAGCCAAACTCCCACAGGAGAGAGTACCAAATTGAGGAGGAAGTTTCTCTGAAATCATTCCTATCACTGGCAAAATGGTAGATGCCCTGAAGCCAATCTCCCATGTTGTCTGGAATTTTGGGAGCTTTGTTTGCCCAGCCAGCAATGCTCATGGCAACCCCACTAGAAGCCATGGTAGCACCCTCGGGCTCCCCATAGTCCTTGCAGGATGCACCACCCTCCTTTAGACTTTAAATCATCTCTAGATTGCTTATAATACCAAATATAGTGTAAATGCTATGTAAACAGTTGTTCTACAACATTTTAAAATTTGTTATTTTTTATTGTTGCACTAACTCTTCCAAATAAGTTCCAAATAATATTGAATTATCTATCCCTCCCACCCCAAAACAAAAACAAAACAAAGTCCCAATGAGAGGCAACTGAGATTTAAAAAGAAAATTAACATCTTCATAATACAGTCTTCCCATCTAAGAAAATGTCTCTTTCCATTTATTCAATCCCTGTTTTACGTCTTTTAAGTAAAACTGTATTTTCTTCATTCATATCTTGCACATTTCTTATTAGGTCAACTTATTCAAATTCAAATGCTATTTTAAAAGGAAAAAAATAGTGAAGAAATTACATGCAGTACCTTTTCTAAAGCAATATGTAGTTCTTTTTCATAATCTGGTGGCAGTCTCAGAAGCAGAACCTGACAGGCATCTTTAATCAGTGGAATAACACTGAGAAATATTAATATAGCAATAAAAAGAGAACAGAGGGGATCAGCAATGAACCATCCAAACTGCTCTATAAGAATTGTGGATACGATCACACCAATACTGCCAAGTGTGTCTGCCAAAACATGTAGAAATACACCTACAAATAAAATATATAAAAACATTAAAAACTAAGGCATATTTAATTTAGTTCTTTTATCCATTCTACCAATATTTCTGGGTACCTATTATGCACTACACACTTTGCTAGTAGCTGTTTCTTCAAAATGACTAAAACATGGTCACAACCCTCTAGGAATTTGGAGTATAGTAGTAAAAAGATAAGAACATTGGCAACTGACACAGTATGATGAGTTTTATGATGGTGCACTTTGGGAAGGTTTCCTAAGAATCATGCTTGAACCAAGTTTTGACATTACCCAAATTACTTAAACAATCAGAATAAACAGTACAACAAAATAAGTGATGAATATTCTTCCATATTTTTTTTTTCTAAAAGATGACCGGTAAGGGGATCTCAACCCTTGGCTTGGTGTTGTCAGCACCACACTCAGCCAGTGAGCAAACTGGCCATCCCTATATAGGATCCGAACCCGTGGCCTTGGTGTTATCAGCACCGCACTCTACCGAGTGAGCCACGGGCCGGCCCTTCTTCCATATTTTTTTGTAGTGCAATAAACATTTCCCTTTTCTTTTGTAGTGAAAGTTCATAATGGTACACTCAGGGTTTCCCTTTCAACTAATATTTATTCAAGTGTCACTATGAAAAGGACTCTATAATTATAATTATTTATTTAAAAATTGACATTTATGAACAAATGTATTTTCATTTTTTAAAAAAATTTTATTTTATTGTGGTAAGAACATTTATCATGAGATCTGCACTCAGCAAATTTTTAAGTGTACAGTACATTATCGTTGACTATTGGTACAATATTGGACAGCAGATCCTTAGAGCTTATTCATGTTGCTTAACTGAAACTTTATAGCTGTTGATTAGCAACCTCCAATTCCCCCGCCCCCTTTGATTCTATGAATTTCACCCATATAAGTGAAATCATGCAGTATTTGCCTTTCTGTGATTGGCTTGTTTCACTTAGCATAATGTTCTCAAGGTTTATCTATACTGTTGCATATTATGGAATTTCCCTCTTTTTAAAAGGCTGAACAATATTTCATTTCATGTATATACAACACAAGTGTTTTTTATAGCAGATGACTTCAGACTTTTTTAGCCACAGATTGATTTTTAAAAATAAAATTGTACAAGAAGCCCAATATTTAATACAAATAAACAGAGTGTCAATATAGAATGCAGTTGAAAGGCAGGACAATATCTGGCAAGGACTCACCCCTCATGTTAGCATTCATGACTCCACTTGTGGATCCGTGGCTATGACCGTGCCCATGGTCACTGTGTCCATGCATATGGTGTGAATGGCTGTGATCAGATGAGTGACAGCTTCCTTGAGAAGCTCCATGGGTATGGTTATGGGCATGGCTAAAGGCACAGATACCAATAAGGTTTACTATCAGCCCTCCAACTGAGACTGGCTAGCAAAAGGGAGAAAAGAAAACCTTAAAATTTGTAGTTTTTAAGTAAACTTTTTATTGAAAAATTATTATATACTACATGTTTTTCTGTTTATAGTTTTGAAAGTATTCAGAATAAAACCTCACCAAGTTCAATAAGTAAGTCCAAAATTTAAAAAATGGGAATTTTAGAATATTTTAGCAGGAACATTTTAACTTTCAAATATCAAACAAAATTGACAAGTACTGGGATTTAGACTCACTTTAAGTTATTAAGACTGATATGGGGGCCGGCCTGTGGCTCACTCGGGAGAGTTTTGTTTTTTTTTTTTAAAAAGATGACCGGTAAGGGGATCTTAACCCTTGACTTGGTGTTGTCAGCACCACACTCACCCAGTGAGCTAACCGGCCATCCCTATATGGGATCCGAACCCGTGGCCTTGGTGTTATCAGCACCGCACTCTCCCGAGTGAGCCACGGGCCGGCCAAGACTGATATGTATTTGGCTCATGGCTTATGTATAAATAAATGGTGCAAAGTTTTGTTTATTTAAATAAAGAGTTTGAAAGTACTGCTTAGTAGGGCAAGAATACACTGTACCTGAAACCTTGTTTATATTACTAGGTAAATTTGAACAGTTTGTATGGTAATGATTAAAATTTAATAACTAGTGGATAGCAAATTAATGTAGTCTTACTGTGTCTTACATGTGTTAAAATTTTCCAAAGTAAAAATAGTACAATAAAATAGCAAACATATAAAAGTAATCTTTCATTTTTTTTTTTTTTTTTTTTAAAAGATGACCGGTAAGGGGATCCTAACCCTTGACTTGGTGTTGTCAGCACCACGCTCACCCGATGAGCCAACCGGCCATCCCCATATGGGATCCGAACCCAGGGCCTTGGTGTTATCAGCACCGCACTCTCCCGAGTGAGCCACGGGCCAGCCCATAATCTTTCATTTTTTAAAAACAAAGTGAATAACATTTCTTGAATTAACAGTGCCACAATAATACTCCAAAAGATAAGCAAAGTTACTTATTCATTGATTATCCTTATATGTCTACAATTTCTCCTTTAGAGAATCATTTGTTTTATAAAAGGAAAGTATAAAAATGAAGGGAACAAATAATTTTAATTACTTATCTTTTTTTTTGGCTGGCTGGTTGGGGATCTGAACCTGTGACCTTGGTATTAGAAGGTTGTGCTCTATCCAACTGAGCTAACCAGCCAGCCCCCAGAAGAGATTTACTTTGATAAGCATATATGGAGCTTATTTACTTTTTCCTGTGAGTCAGACCACTTTTCTGTCAGACTTTAAAATTTCAGTTTTTTTTTTTTTTTTTTTTTTAAAGATGACTGGTAACGGGATCTCAACCCTTGGCTTGGTGTTGTCAACACCACGCTCAGCTAGTGAGCCAACCGGCCATCCCTATATAGGATCCGAACCCGTGGCCTTGGTGTTATCAGCACCGCACTCTCCCGAGTGAGCCACGGGCCGGCCCCTAAAATTTCAGTTTTATAAAGCTTATAAAGCTTGTAGAAAGTCAGCGAGTTTGAGTGAAACCAAATACTGCTTATAGAATCCCCACAACCTCATGCTCTTCCTCCTCTACTGAGAAATATTTCATTTTTGTATATTTCATCAGAAAGACAAAAATGTAGAAAGTGAAAGTCCCTATAATACTATCCCCAATAGTTACTCACTCCTAGGAGAATGATGTATTTTCTACATGTATACTAATATATGTATATATATCTTTTAAAACCAATATTAGAGTCATATTATAATACTATTTTGCAATTTGTTTTTCACTTAGTACATCTTCTAAGTTGTTTTCATGCCAATATATATAGATATACCTCACTCTTTTCATTTTATTATTTTTTTTATTTTTGGACAGCTGGCCGGCTTCACACTTTTTAATAGCTACATAGTATTTTATTATATGGATAACAGATTTATTTAACTGGTTCTTTCATTGGTAGACACTGGATTGTTTTCATTACATGAATTATGTACTTCTATATACTTGTGTGTGAATGTTTCTGTATGATAAATATTAAAGACTGAAGAGTATGAGCACTTGAAAATCCAGTATATATTTCCAAACTGTACTCTAAAACCATTTCACTAAAGTATGCTTCCACCAAGACTCAGAACTGCTTTTAGTCATTTAACAATTAATTGCTGAGTTCCTACTACAAGCCAGGTGCTATCATTTAAGAGTTAATGATAATTAACATTCAGGTCCTGAAGACACATCTTAATTGTGGAAGAAATTAAACAACAAATTAACTGCAACTCAATGGTGCTAAAAGAAGAATGCACCAGATACTATAGGAATACTGAGAAGGGGAGTCTAACAAATTTTGTGGAGGGAAGAGAGAGATTAAGGGAAAGTATTCTACCAGAGGAGACATGTAAGCAAAATCTTGAGTGAGGCTGAGAGGTGAGAGAAGGGCATGTCAAGTACAAGAAATAGCGCATTTAAAGGTTTGGAGGTATAGGGAGAACATTAAAAGTTGCTATAGTAGTAATATAATCTATAGAGTAAAGCTTTTAAAGTTAAAATTTTTTTTCTGAGTTTATCTCTAACATTGTACCAATTTCCTCAGGTATTTAAAAACACATTTTTTTTTTTTTTTTGAAAGATGACCGGTAAGGGGATCATAACCCTTGACTTGGTGTTGTCAGCACCACGCTCTCCCAAGTGAGCTAACTGGCCATCCCTACATAGGGATCCAAACCCGTGGCCCTGGTGTTATTAGCACCACACTCTCCCAAGTGAGCCACCGGCCGGCCCTTTAAAAACACATCTTTAAACAAAAACATTTAATTAGTCAGAAAGAAACCTGTATGTTTTACAATGTCACCTAATATTTTGATTACTAAAATATTAGAGAAAAGGATTAATTAATTTCTAAGAGTCGGCAGTGTAAATGTAAATAGAAGGATAGGAAATTACATTGATTTAAGTAAAAAATAAAATAAAACCTTCCTATATCAATAACTAGAAACAGTTAAACTTTAGCGTGGAAAAAAACTATATGAGTAGAAATTCAAATAGGAAAATAAAAAGACTTACTGTTAACATGTGTGTGTCTAATTCCGGAGGATCAATCAATCTAGCCACTGACTCCATAAACACAAAAAAAGCTATTACTATTAGAAAAAGTCCATTAATAAATCCAGAGAGAATTTCTATTCGGCCATACCTAAAAATGTAGAATACTTTTTAGAAAAGGAAAATGACAAATATTTTAAACGTATGAAAACATTATTAATTAATAAATAAGGAAATAAGTCCAGATTTTCCAACTACTTATTTAGTAGTTATAATAATATTAGAAAATTACCAAGATTATAAATACATATTAATGCTGGAAGGTCCTTCTGTACATATATCTGTTTGCTGAAATTTTATATATTAATCAGTATCCTTCTTACACAAAGCCTTTCCTAATTTCCAAGCAAGAGGTTATTTCTTCTTCCTTTAAACTCTTGATGTGCTCTGTATCTCATGTCACAAAAATTCTGCTTTTTACCAAAATTATTTGTATTTTTGTCTCATCCATCTTTCAAAATATAAACGGTTGAGAATAAGAGCTGAATTTACTAATTTAGAGTAGGTGTTATCAAAATATGTCTCAAAACAGATTCTAATATTTGTTGAATTGAATTTTTTGCTTAATGAAAGAATATTTTCATGTATAGCAACTTCAGATTTTGAATACTCTTTTTAACAGCAAAGATGTGAATGATCATGCACATTCCATTGCCTCAGAAGAAGCAAGTTGGGCAAAGACCTCAAGATTTTAACTGATTTTTGCTCCCCGCCTGAAGAGAATTTGTCAGGGACTATAATCTCATTGCCATTCAGTATTTATCAAATGCTTAGTTCATATCCCCTTACCTACTTCAAATTAAGAAAAATGAAGATCTAAAAATTATTTGTATTAAAAGTAATAATGTTTTATTCTATAAGACAGAATTTGCACTTAAAATTTTTTCATTGTGCTACCTTACCTTGATAGTCAGTGTACCTACCCATAGGAGAAAATCCGAGTGGCTTTCCATCTACTCATCAGGGCAGCAAAAAGTCCCATGACCAAAGCAGAGCAGTCAAAGAGCATGTGAAATCCATCTGAGATCAGACCCAGACTATTGGTCAACACGCCATAGAATAATTCCACAAAGGTAAAAAGCTAAAAATGTAAAAAAAAAAAATAAAATAAAATAAATAAATAAAAAAAGAATGGGAGGAGTATGTTGGGAAATGTTTCAATAGAAATTTACTCAGGATTTAATCATGAGAATTCTAACCCTAATTACCAAATTCTTACTTGAAGATGTGCCATAACTCTGCCTCTTTGGTTATTTAACTGTTACTCATACTAGGAAAATTTATTTCATATAAACTGTAAGAAACTAAGACAAATCAGATATATCTCTCGAATAAACTATGGAGATAGTTTTATTTGCATGCCTGTAGAAATCAGTAAACTAGGCTATAAATTGTTAGGAACCAGTGGTCTGTAAGTCACATCTTATAAGAAGCAGATAAAACTCTTTAAATGTTACTGTATTTACTGATTTGAAAGAGCATACTAAATAAATGCTTCTAAAATGCCTCAAAAATTGTTTGCTTGGGCTGCCTGGTTAGCTCAGTTGGTTAGAGCACAGCCTTATAACACCAACGTCATGGGTTCGGATCCCATACTGGCCAGCCAGAAAAAAAACTGTTTGCTTAACTAGTCTGAATATGATACTGTAATCTTGCTACTACTTAGAGAAAATGTAAATTTTAGCCCATCTCTACCGGAAATTTGGGAATTACTAAAATTATACCAGAACTGTCAAAATTAAAATATTAGGTTAAGATATGGCACCAATATTTAAAAATCTTACCAGATTCAAGCACAAGAAGTAAAAGATCTGCCTAGAATCATTCTCCTCAAGAATTTGTTTTAGTGATTCCTTAATAAACCTAGGGATTGATTGAGAGCTATGCTGAAAAGCATCACCCATGAAGTTATAAAGAGGTGTTCCTTCAGGAGAATATCCAATAAGGGTACCTTTCTGTCCTCTCTTAGAGGGAGATGATAAGATGTTGGCAGCTACAAACAGGGAAAAAAAAAAAAAAAAAGGAACATTACAAAAGTTTTAAAAGTTTAAGCTATGAAAAAACCAACATGGTAACCGTCAGCACTAAATGCAAGCACTGAAGGATTTCCTAAATTAAGTAAAGAAATGATTTGACCATCAGAATCCATAAAAAGAAATTTGTTAAAATAAAAACAAGGGGGAAAATAATGCTTACACAAAATGAAGAATATAGCACTCACTACCACTCCTCCAGACAGGACGTGTTCAGTACTCTCCTGGTGTGCTGCTTTGTTCATAGCCCGAAGCTGGTCTGTTATTGGATGTGTCCAAAAATTTCCAAAAAGGAGAGCACTAATAAAAATGGGAAAGGATCCATAGCGGGCACATTTGGAAACATCCATTTTGACTGAACAAATGGAATCCACATAGAAATCCAAGATCATGACGAAAAAGATAACCGTTGTGAAAGGCATAATGAGAGAAAACCAAGACTCAACTTTACTCTAAAAATTAAAAATAAAAAGAAATTGTCAATACTATATAGGTATAAAGTTCACATCGTGTAAGATGTTTTGTTAAACTTTTTATGTATAAGCAAATATTCTCATGATTCAATATTCACAAAATGCCAACATATAAGAGCTACAAAATACTGGCACATTCTCCCAGTATTCTCCAAAGTGTTAAAAAACAAAGCATTAATGTTTAAAAACTTTATAAACACGTAACCCACAATCTTTAAGCCTAACAAATGGCTTGTTGTTTGTTCAACTGATTCCTTTGGGTCACAGGAATGCAAAGGATATGTAAATGTAATAGTATTTGATTTGTATTTCTCTTTTATTTCAAAATTTAACATTTACTTGTACATATTTGTGGGGTACAGTATGTTGTTACAACAGATTTGTGTTTTTTATAAACAATAAAATTAACTCCAAAAATGTTTTTTTAAAACTACAAAGAAAAAGCAAAGATAATTTAGGCCACTTTCAACTTCAGACTGAAATAAAATACAATGTACTGAACTAAAATTTATAAGCAATAGCAATTCATTTTACTTATCACCAATAAATTCTTGCTCTTACCTCAGTTGTCACAGAAAGAACAATGACCCATGGGCACAAGAGAAGCACAGAAACAAGATGAGATAAAGCCTGAAGACGTTTGGCTCCACCGACATCTATAGAGAGCTTTCTGGAAGCTGTATGAAAACCAACTTTACAACACAAAGCCAGTACTAGCAACAATACTCCACCCTATGAGTAAAATTAGATAAGTCTCATTAGAAACATATACAGTCCAATACTCAATCCTTAAATACATAATATTTGAAGAAATGGAACCAGTATGTTTTTTCCATATCCTCAATTACTTAACTACTTAAATGGCAGGCAGTATTGTAAATTACTGAAAACTTATTTTAAATGCACTTTTAAAGTTATAATAGCTATAAACTTTTCAGAATCTTTTGATCACTTTAGCAACAAAGAAAAGAACATACCTTGTGATCTGCCACACCTAAGAAGGCAATGGCTGTGTAAAGCATGTGAGTTAGAGCACTGTCATGATGTCCTTCAGCTAAGTAAGTTGAAATAAAGGAAAACATTCCAAATATTAACTCTTTGAAACCTGACGTCCTCCTGAAATTTTAGTTACATTATTTTGGGTTGAATATAGACTAATCTGGGTGCCCCAAACCTGACAACCCTCAATAATACGTTTCCCTTAAAAACAAAACAATGTAAAATTTAATTCTGGGACACGATATATAAGTTGAAATGGCCTGTATTTCTTTTGCCATCTCCAAAATGATTATAATAGTGCTTAAGACAAAGTGGCTGAATTTTCGTATTTAACCTCCAAAAGACATTTGCATACATACTTTTAGTAGAACAAAGGGACAAGAGCGAGGAATCTCCTTGGACTTTTCCTGCCCAGTGGAATTCAGATAACCATTTTAGAATGACATGTAAAACCAGTCCTAAATCTGTCTTCTAAGTCATTGACCACTTAAGTCTCAGCAAAGTAAGCAGCAAGCAAAAGAGGGTGGGGTGGGAGAGGGTGTACCACAAGCAACACAGAGCTTTTTCAAAGTTATGCTCCCCTCTTTCATTGCAACAAAGTAAATTATTATTAGTTTACTAATAAGTTTTAGGGCACTGATGCTTTGAGTTCTGCTGAATGGAGTAGGTAGAGGTGTGTGGAAAGGACAGAACAAGGAATGTCTGTAGAGCAGAATGAATAGATATATTTGACTGCAAAATTGGGTTTATATGAGAGAAGAGTGGTGTCTGAACTGGAAATAATTTAGAGCAAGAGAGTGAATGCCAGGTAAGGGAATTTGAATGTTTTCTTTCATGCAAGAAGATGACAAATGTTTTTCATTTATGAGCATTTGAATTATTAAATTATGAGGGAGCAAACACCGATTATGCTGAGTGGCAAATCATCTTTTTTCTTTTCTTTTCTTTTTTTTTTTTAGCACCAGGACATTCTAAAAAATATATATATATTTTTGGGCAGCTGGCCGGTACAGGAATCTGAACCCTTGAACTTGGTGTTACACCACTGCGCTCTAACCAACTGAGTTAACCTGCCAGCCCCTAAAATATTCTTTCAATATCCTTAAATTTCTGAAAATTTAGGATACTGATGAAAATACTGAGATGCTGTAAAATATTTAACAGAATGAATTTGTTCATTATTTAAATACTGATTTTGAATGTCTACATTAACCTATGAAAGTTTCGTTCATGATTGATCAGTTTAATTCATTCACCTTTTCTTTTCCCATTCTGCCAGTCTTCTACTTTTCTGCAAGACATTAAATAAGTACAGTCTATTGCAAAAAAAGGATACGGTGTTCAGCCATTTTAGCCATGAGATCATCATTGTCGAAAAGCAATAAACAGATCACAGCAATAATGAAAAAAGCAGCCCCTCTTGTCTAAAAATGAAGAAAATAATGCTAAGGATAGCTTTTTCAAGAGCTGATCTTTAAGACAATAACTATACAAATGCTAAAGAAAAATGTTTTTCAAAAAATAAACATTTAAAGAAAAAATAACATCTGACATTACAGCCCATATATAATATAAATGTACATTATTAACAGTAAGATATAAAAGAAGAGAGATCCAACAAATTCTGCAGAATATTTTAAAGGCATTTAAGACACATAATATTGACACCTTCAATTACCCTCCTTGCTGACATGGCTAGGCATGTTACTATGAACAAACTGTCACTGTTTACAGAATTAACCTTCCTAAATGTTACTTTACTTCTGGTTGAAAAGCCCATGTAGTTAAAAAATAATTAGTAGGGATTTAGTTTAGTCTACAACATGCAAGAGATAATAGAATACTCTAGTTACTACTCCTCTAGGGAAAAACAATCAAGAGGGCATGTTAAGAAAATCAGTGAAGTCATTGCTAAGATCTAGTAAAGGTATAAAGCATTAAAAAGCTGATAAACTCTTTTATGTTCTCATTCCTGGGAAAGGATTTTGACAAGAGAAAATTATAGAAAAGGTATATTAGCCTAGTTTATGTAAATATTTCAGAATGTTAGGTATAAAGGCAATCTAAATAGTATTGTTATACATTCTATATTTACAAATTTACAGGTGTTATACTTCCTGTATAATATGTATACTTATATGTAATTTATATATATATATATAATGGAAGTACAACACAATACTTCTATTTAATAAAAGTTTAAAATGAAAAGTGAGGATACTTAAAAAAAAAAGTAAAAAAAAAATTTAAAAAGTGAGGAAGCAAGGATACTATTCTATTCATTACGTGATTACCACTACACTGGATATATTCTGTTAGTGTGGAAATTTCTGGGCTGGCTGGTTAGCTCAGTTAGTTAGAGCACGATGTTATAACACCAAGGTCAAAGGTTTGGATCCCTGTACTGGCCAACCGCCAAAAACAAAACAAAATGATAAAATTTCTTAAATTTTCATTGAGTTAGGATATGGTAATATCAATAACACTCAAATACAGATGATATAATTTAATCTTTCCTTAATAACAAAAAGGGCAACTGAGAATTCTGTAGTACTTCAGGGTTATAATTAAAAAAAAAGAAATTCACCAAGTCCTGGACAAATGCCCTGATTCATTATTGACATAATGGGAGAATACGCAAGATCTGTACTTTCATTTCTGACTATTAGTGCAGCCAAACTTTTATTTTTTTTAATGTTTTAAAATTATTTGTGTTTCTTTTGTGAGTTGTCTTTCCCTGTCCTTTGCTCATTTCTATTGAGAATCTTAAGTGTTTTTCTTAACTGAGTATTTTAAAAGAAATGTAGTTTTGTTTGTGGCAGCTTTTGTTGTTGTTAGTTTTTTGTTTTTACAATGATTTCTGTTATATAGGAAGTTTGAAATCATTATGAAGTCAAGTGTAGAGAGTTTTCCCTTTATGATTTTTATTTCCATTGTGTTTACACTCAGAAAGTTCTTCTCCACCTATACATTATTTTATTCTATGTTTTACAGATATCTTTTTTTTTTTTTTAAATCCACAGAACTCTTCAATGTACTTAAAATTTAATTGGGAGTACTTTGTGAATGTGGGGAAGGATTAAATAGTGGCCTTTGCTTGAATAATAATGACCCAATTTGAAATCTACAGGCTGGGTATTCTCCCACTCTGCTCTACTTGGCCCGTTACTTTGTTCACTTTATTATTTTATTCATCTCCCTCCATTACTTTGCCTGAAAGTCCCTTTCAGAACAGGGATTATTATATCTTATTTCTTCTTTCCCTTATGTTTAGGACAATGTACCATGCAGAGGAAGTGTTTAATTTGGTGAAACATTGTAATTCTAACAATTTGGAACTGCAGATTGGTAACTCACTTGCCAAAAGAGGGTAATACTTGAATTACTTAAGATGAACAAGGATGCCTTGTTGGCAAAATGTCGGATAAATGTTCACAGACTTTAAATATCACAAGTTCTTAGGTAATTTTCAAAGATAATTTACAGGGTTAAGAACGAGGTAGGGGGAGGGGTATGGGTACAACATGAAGGAGATCTTTGTGGTGATGTACCAGTTCTCTATCTTGGTTGTGGTAGTGGTTACACAAATCTATACACATAATAAAATTTCATGGACCTAAGTACATACAAACACATACACACACACGAGTGTATGAAAAACTGGTAAAATCTGATAAGGTCTACAGATTGTACCAATGTCAATTTCCTGGTTTTGATAGTGTATTTAAGTTAGGTAAGAAGCCACCTTTGGGGGAAACTGAATGAAGGGTACATGGACCTCTCTGTACTATTTTTGCAACTTCCTAGGAATTTATCATTTCAAAATAAAAAGTAAAAAACAAAAAACAATTTGTTAAAAAAAAAAAAGTAAAACTAGCGGAAAAAGCCCCTAAATTCATTTAAATGCTAAAAGATATGATTTTATTGCTTTGGATAACATTTTACACATATACTCTAAATATCCAAGTAACTGATAATGGGAAATTCTACCTTTGCTGGTCCTCCTCCAGAACTAGTGAACAAAACACTTAGTAGTGAGATGACAACAATATCACTGTGTTCAAATAGCAGCAAAGTCCTACAACAACAAAATATTATCATTCATGAATTGTATCTTGTCTTTATCAGGAAGCATAAATTCAACTACAGTAAGAGAAAAGAAATATTTCTCCTTGACTTTGTAAAACATTATGAGAAAAATTAATAGGTACCACTGCTTTGGAAAATACTTTGGCATTATCTACCTTAGAAAGGTTGAAGCTACAAATACCCAACGATACCACTCTTAGGATTATATCTTACAAATTTCTTGTACATGTGTACCGGGACATACTTATAAGGTCGCTCACACCAGCATTGTTTGCAGTAAGCCAAAACTGGAAACAACTTACATACCCACTAATAAAAAAATGGATAATATAAATTGGAGTATTTCCACTCAATGGGCTATAGCAGTAAGAATGAAGAAAATTCTTTGAAAATACAAGAAAAAATACAGAAGTATACTTTAAAAAGGTGAATTTTAAGGTATGTGAATTATATTTTTAAAAAACTGCTATAGAAATGAATAAACTGGGCTGGCACGGTGGCGCACTGCTACAGTGCGCTGCTTGGGAGCGCGGCAGCGCTCCTGCCGAGGGTTCGGATCCCACATACAGACCAGTTCCCGCTCACTGGCTGAGCGAGGTGCGGGCGCAGCACTGAGGGTTGCGATCCCGTTGCTGGTCCCGGTCCAGTACGGGCGCGACACTGAGGGTTGCGATCCGTTGCTGGACACGAAAAAAGACAAAAAGGAAAAAAAAAAAAGAAATGAATAAACTGTAAACTATATGTGTCAAGTGGGCAAATCTCAAACATAACACTGAATGAAAAAGCATGTTGTATAAAAATACATGCAATCTAATTCCATTTATACTTTAAAAAGTTCACGAAAAAACAGAATTGAAAAATAATACGAGGTCTGGCCAGTTAGATCAGTTGGTTAGAGTGTGGTGCTGATAACACTAAGGCCCAGGGTTCCATCCCTGTACCAGCCAGCTGTCCAGAAAAAAAAAAAAAAGATAATACAAATCTTACCATGAAGTTTTTGAAGTACCCTCATATAAAGTAAAATACTTCCAAAGTTAAACATTTAAAAAAAAAAGCAGGCCGGCCCGTGGCTCACTTGGTAGAGTGCGGTGCTGATAACACCAAGGCCACGGGTTCGGATCCTATATAGGGATGGCCGGTTGGCTCATCGGCTGAGCGTGGTGCTGACAACACCAAGCCAAGCATTACAGGTCATCTTTTTTTTTTTTTTTTTTTTTAAAAAAAAGCAAATATGTGGTAAAACTATAAAGAAAACCAAGAAAATGAAAAACAAAACTTAAGATGCTGGTTATATCCAAAGGCAGGGAGAGAGAGGGGATATAATCAGGAGAGGCATACAGGGCTTCAAAGGTATTGGTAAGGTTTCATTTGGGGGGCTGGGTGTTGGGCACATGGATGTTCATTTTATTATTCTTTAAATATACCTATATCTATATTTATTCTTTTAAATGTATGAAATATTTTTTCAAAAAATTTTAAAAAGAGGTATACATGAGCACTGCAACCATGCTGGCTGTCACGTGGGGACTATCGCCAGGCTAGAAACTAAATAAATCCAGCCAAAAGGAGGCTTATAGAATTTAATAGCAACATAGGCCTGGCCTGTGTCTCACTTGGGAGAGTGTGGTGCTGACACCACCAAGTCAAGGGTTAAGATCCCCTTACCAGTCATCTTAAAAAAAAAAAAAAAAAAAAGAATTTAATAACAACAGATTTGCAGCTGACTGTTAAATAAATTTTCATTTTCCCTCTTTACCCAAAAATCTGTAATGAGAACACATCAGTGGTAACTTTAGTTCTGTTAATATTGGGAAGATTATAATTTAAGAGAATAAATACATCAACAAATTAATACTAACCTAAAATGAGACAGCTATGAAACACCAAAGGAGTCTTTCTGATAGAGAAATTGCATGATGGTTTAGTAAAATAATGAGAGAAGCAGTGCTGGAGGTGATAAGGGGCTGAAGGGCGGACAGTAGATGACTAAATAAGGAGGCAAGTAAGAACTTAAATATTTTCCCCTTCTCTCCCTATCCTAACACACAGGGAGAGTGATTTAGTAACATACAAACCAACAAATCATTTCACAAATAAGAAATTTAAAATATTGCAGATGATAAGCAATAACACCACTCAATCATATTCAAGCATAAACTGAAAGAGTTCTACCCAAGCTGAGAAATTCAGCCAGCTTTCCCACCTCTCCAGAATGCTGCTGCTATCATGGATGGGAATATGACTTTAGGAATTATGCATTCTCTGCATCTAACAAAGTACAGGGCAAACAAGCCAAAGGGACTCCAATCCAGAAGCTACTCTATTGGCCATTAAAGAGGAAAGAACTTTTCACAAAGCATTTCCTATCTATTACTTTCCACTCTGCCCACCCCAATATTCTCAGTGAGATCCTTCAGACTATCCCTCATTTTACTCCTCCCCATTATCAATAGCAAGGTACTTTTTCTTACACTTACCCACTAAGTAAAACCCCTTAAAAATAGAGAAATATTAAAAGAATGTTTATGTACAGGTGCACATGTTATGACTGTTGTTTAAGAAGCTCTTAAAGGGGCTGGCCCATGGCTCACTTGTGAGAGTGTGGTGCTGATAGGCACCAAGTCAAGGGTTTGGATCCCTATATAAGGATGGCCAGTTAACTCACTTGGGAGAGCGTGGTGCTGACAACACCAAGTCAAGGGTTAAGATCCCCTTACTTGTCATCTTTAAAAAAAAAAAAAAGAAGCTCTTAAGCATTTCCTTCATAAATCAACCCATTTGCGCAAAAAGATTATACAGATCTAGGGGAATATGAAATGAGAATAGTCTGCTTAACCCACTGTACCTTTAATCTGATGATTGACACACTATTCCCAATACATTTGTTTACAAGAGTACTTGCAGAGTTGTACAAAAAAAAATGAGTGCTTTTAAGATTTTGCTGTCCTCCTTATTGATTACCATTTCAGACCTTTTAGCTTCTAAATCAACTACTAAGAGGATCACTAATGAATGATTTAAAAAAAGCTACCTATGCTAAAAAATTTTCTGAAACTCTTTGGATTCTAACTAGTAAAATATCTATGACAAATCATGAATAAATACATTAATGGTATGCACCAAAGAAATAGTTCACAAACTAAATAGGTTCTTTCTCCTTCTCTATTTGTTGAATTCTATCCAATGCTATAGAAATGATAAAAGCATTTGTACAAACAAATACTTGACATAAAATATGGGAAAGAATTAATATTCAAAATGAAGAAATATAAACAAACATTCAAAATATGCATTTTATTTACCTTAGTGGTCCACAAAGAGTAAGGCCAAAAAACCACAAGAGTGAAATGATACACCCAGCAACTGCATGTTTAAATATTTTGATCCACTATAAATGGAAACAAAAAATTAAAATTTCAGTCACATATATTTTGCTAAATATCTCAATCTTAAAATACACAGGGAAATATAATAATGGTAACAACTATTTTAAAGACTAAATCATTACATATTTTGAAATTAAACAGAAAATGTTAAGATCTCTTGACTAACTCTAGATTTGCAAGACAATATTGATTTCCATTATCTATATTTTTGTCTGTTAGATCTTGAAATCTTTTCCTACAGAATGTTTTCTAAGTTTCTCACTAGTTTCCTAGGAACACTTAATATTTTAGTTTTTAAATTCTTTCCCATGAAAAGAATTTTTAGTGTTCCAATTATTTATAATATTTGAAAAGAGAAGACAAAAGTTAAGATGGGGTTTAA
The DNA here is from genome assembly GCF_000696425.1 of Galeopterus variegatus. Lineage (NCBI taxonomy): Eukaryota > Metazoa > Chordata > Mammalia > Dermoptera > Cynocephalidae > Galeopterus > Galeopterus variegatus. Next base: position 176,936 of record NW_007730379.1, read on the forward strand.
AATACTAATCCTATTTTTAAAAATGTTCTTGGTTTCTAAAACAGAAGTACTTGAATTTGTCATTCTAATAAAAAGTCAGACTGGATGGTTAGCTCAGTATGTTACAGTGCAGCCCTATGACACCAAGGTCACAGGTTTGGATCCTGGTACCAGACAGATGCCAGGGGGGAAAAAGAATCATGGCACAGGTTTCTAAGGCATGGCATAAAGCAAACACGTAGAGGAGTACGTGAGATGATCATACAGAATGTAGGACATTTCTGGCATGAAGCCTGAACCTCAGCTGCCTAAAGGGAATAATAATGATAATGATGAGGGTGCTGTACTACATCCTAATATTTACTATATACATATTATATGCCAGGCACTATTCTAAGAACTTTACATGTATTAATTCATTTATTTCTCAGATCTCCATTAGGAAGGTATTATTATCTCTATTTTACAGGTGAACAAATTAAGTTAGAAAAAAACTAAGTAACTTGCCCAAAGTAAGAGTTAGTATGTAGGACAGACAGAATATGAAATTGTCAACCCCTATGCTTTATCAGCCTCCCAGTGACATTTGTACTAGGATCTTGGGCATGCCTCCATGTTCATTTGTAGGTCTTTCAGAATAAAGAAACTGCATTAAAGAAAACAATTACATAAATGCTTTTAAATTTTTCTACCCTTTTCTGCATTTTAGACGTTCCATTTTTATTATTTTAATAAATAATATTTTATTTTATTATTTTAATACATTTTTATTATTTATTTTTAGCTCTTTGTAGTTCACTCTTGAAATCTCAATTCTGAAAAGACAAGTCAAGAGCAAGTTAACTCTGGAAATGTTCTGCTGTGCCCTTAAATAATTTGTTAGGTATCCTTGATCCAAAAATCGGCATTGTATCCTGGCCCACTGAATGAAAAGCTGCTAGGAATAAAGGATTTTGCAAAAACTCACCTGGTGTTTGGTAATAGTTTTCCCAGAAGAAAATGGCTTTTGAAACAAAACCATAAAAAATGCAGTCCTGTAAATATCAAAACATTAACATATTAACATTAGCCAATATTAAATACAAGATGTGGTTTTAAGTAAGGACACTTATTTTAAACAAATAGAACTTGAAAGGAATGCTATCCTCTACAGAAATCGTTCTGGAGAACTATACTTATTTTAAGAAGGCTCCCACTGTAACATTTTGGAAACTCTTCTTTTTGTCTTCAGAACCATTTCATAAGCCACAAAAATAAAAGACTCAATATTTGTTTATACTTTGAAGTACCAAAAAAAAAAAAAATTCCTATCTTCTCTAAAATTCGGTAATAACAAATCTTGAAACAGGGTGGCTGGTTAGCTCAGTTGGTTAGAGCACAATGTCGGTAATATCAAGGTCAAGGATTCAGACCCCCTTACCAGCCAGCCACAAAAAAAGAAAAAAAAAAAAAATTCTTACAACAATATAATAGAAATGAAGAAAATACTAATTATATATCTCTACCTTTCACATTGCCAAAATAGTTACATAAAAATGCATACAACTGATGCTTAAAATTTCCTAGTCAAGAATCTCTTTCCCAAATTACCAAAATTATATTCCTAAGAGTCTTCAATAGATTTTTAACATAAAGGGTGGTCACTATCAATCTTAAGGTCCAGCAATCTTTATTTAGAAAGAATTTCTTATTATATGTAGAATAATGTAAAGTTTATACCATATGAGGATCCTGTGTTACGCAGGAATTATGCAGTGAACACAGCCCAGCATGGTTTAATTGAGGGGAAAAAAA
>NW_007730379.1:178718-181858 GCF_000696425.1 Galeopterus variegatus
CAACACCGAGGGTTGTGATCCCGTTGCCAGTCCCGGTCCGGTACGGGCGCAACACTGAGGGTTGCGATCCGTTGCCGGACACGAAAAAAGACAAAAAGGAAAAAAAAAAAAAGAAATGAATAAACTGTAAACTATATGTGTCAAGTGGGCAAATCTCAAACATAACACTGAATGAAAAAGCATGTTGCATAAAAATACATGCAATCTAATTCCATTTATACTTTAAAAAGTTCACGAAAAAACAGAATTGAAAAATAATACGAGGTCTGGCCAGTTAGATCAGTTGGTTAGAGTGTGGTGCTGATAACACTAAGGCCCAGGGTTCCATCCCTGTACCAGCCAGCTGTCCAGAAAAAAAAAAAAAAAAGTCTTCTCCTCCAAGGTTCTGAAGTCTGGGAAACTTGCCTGGCTGTGTACTGAGATATATTTTTATATCAGGAATGATTTCTAGGTCTAAGAATGGTACTGCTATACAAACCAATGGCTTTTACATTGCAGCTCCGTTCCATAAGATAGGACCTGAGAACTCTTAAATTGTCATTTTTTTTTTTTTTTTTTTTTTTAAAAAAAAGCAAATATGTGGTAAAACTATAAAGAAAACCAAGAAAATGAAAAACAAAACTTAAGATGCTGGTTATATCCAAAGGCAGGGAGAGAGAGGGGATATAATCAGGAGAGGCATACAGGGCTTCAAAGGTATTGGTAAGGTTTCATTTGGGGGGCTGGGTGTTGGGCACATGGATGTTCATTTTATTATTCTTTAAATATACCTATATCTATATTTATTCTTTTATATGTATGAAATATTTTTTCAAAAAAATTTTAAAAAGAGGTATACATGAGCACTGCAACCATGCTGGCTGTCACGTGGGGACTATCGCCAGGCTAGAAACTAAATAAATCCAGCCAAAAGGAGGCTTATAGAATTTAATAGCAACATAGGCCTGGCCTGTGTCTCACTTGGGAGAGTGTGGTGCTGACACCACCAAGTCAAGGGTTAAGATCCCCTTACCAGTCATCTTAAAAAAAAAAAAAAAAAAAAGAATTTAATAACAACAGATTTGCAGCTGACTGTTAAATAAATTTTCATTTTCCCTCTTTACCCAAAAATCTGTAATGAGAACACATCAGTGGTAACTTTAGTTCTGTTAATATTGGGAAGATTATAATTTAAGAGAATAAATACATCAACAAATTAATACTAACCTAAAATGAGACAGCTATGAAACACCAAAGGAGTCTTTCTGATAGAGAAATTGCATGATGGTTTAGTAAAATAATGAGAGAAGCAGTGCTGGAGGTGATAAGGGGCTGAAGGGCGGACAGTAGATGACTAAATAAGGAGGCAAGTAAGAACTTAAATATTTTCCCCTTCTCTCCCTATCCTAACACACAGGGAGAGTGATTTAGTAACATACAAACCAACAAATCATTTCACAAATAAGAAATTTAAAATATTGCAGATGATAAGCAATAACACCACTCAATCATATTCAAGCATAAACTGAAAGAGTTCTACCCAAGCTGAGAAATTCAGCCAGCTTTCCCACCTCTCCAGAATGCTGCTGCTATCATGGATGGGAATATGACTTTAGGAATTATGCATTCTCTGCATCTAACAAAGTACAGGGCAAACAAGCCAAAGGGACTCCAATCCAGAAGCTACTCTATTGGCCATTAAAGAGGAAAGAACTTTTCACAAAGCATTTCCTATCTATTACTTTCCACTCTGCCCACCCCAATATTCTCAGTGAGATCCTTCAGACTATCCCTCATTTTACTCCTCCCCATTATCAATAGCAAGGTACTTTTTCTTACACTTACCCACTAAGTAAAACCCCTTAAAAATAGAGAAATATTAAAAGAATGTTTATGTACAGGTGCACATGTTATGACTGTTGTTTAAGAAGCTCTTAAAGGGGCTGGCCCATGGCTCACTTGTGAGAGTGTGGTGCTGATAGGCACCAAGTCAAGGGTTTGGATCCCTATATAAGGATGGCCAGTTAACTCACTTGGGAGAGCGTGGTGCTGACAACACCAAGTCAAGGGTTAAGNGGCGCACTCTCCAGTGCGCCACCAGGCCGGCCCGTAATAAATACTCTTAACATTTTGGTATACATATACATTTGGTATATGTTCCCCGACTTATGATGGGGTTACATCCAGATAAATCCATCATGAACTGAAAAATCCTAAATTGAACCATCCTAAATTGGGGACTGACTGTATATACTTCTGGTTTCTTTTCAATGTATATGAATGATTATGTATAGACATGAGTCTATTAAAAAATAAATCACCAAACTAAAAAATAAAAATGTTCTTGGTTGCGCTGCCTGGACTATTTTGAAATTTTTTTATTTTTGCCACTCATAATATGATTTTTAACTTAACAACAACTCCAAACAAACAAACAAACAAACAAACAAACAAACAAAAAAACAGAAACAAAATTCTATCTGTCATGAAACTGGACCACAATACAGGAAGAGGCAAGGAATAGTAAATGTCTTAGGTTTTCCTCTCTTCTGCCTTGCTAACTAACTATAGTGACGTTTGTAGTTGAAAAGTCAAGTCACTTGGACCTACAGAGTCCTGAAAAGGCTCAGGAATTGGAAGCACCCCAGAACGGGAGTGGGAAGCTGAAATGAGGAGGATTCTTAAGAAGTCTTCCAAGTAATCAGATCCCTAGTTCCTGCCCAGCACAGACAGGCAACTATCCCTCCTCAACCACTACAGGAATCATGAGGTTTACTTAGCCTCTAGCGAAGTCTAGACATAAAGCAAAGAGGAAAGGCAGGAGACTGAACTAAAAATGAGGAGATTAAAAAGAAGTTTCCCAGGTTGGCTGGTTAGTCCAGTTGGTTAGAGTGTGGGGTTATAACCCAAAGGTCAAGGGTTCAGATCCCCATACCAACCAGCCACCAAAAGACAAAAAGAAGTTTCCCTTCTTAATCCTGCCTTCCCTTCTCTCATTTAATTCTAATATCTCAACAGTCAAGCTTCAATCTCCCAGCAGGAGAACCTTTGGAAAACCTACCAAATCTCCATCTGGCAATTATCTAGGTATGAAAGTAAATGTATACATGCTAGGGAAAAAAAAAAAAAAAAAAAAAAAAAAAAAAAAAAAAAAAAAAAAA
>NW_007730379.1:182986-186838 GCF_000696425.1 Galeopterus variegatus
ACCCGCGGCGGGAGCGCCACTGCGCTCCCAGCGCTGCACTCTCCCGAGTGCGCCACGGGCTTGGCCCTGCACTCAAGAAATGTTTACCAAATGAAAGAATGCTACCTCTACAATTACACTTGTGTGATATTGTGATATGTAGTAGAGTAACATATAGAGAGAGTAGTAATACACTACATAGGTGGCAGTCAAGCTTTTGGCAATTTAAACTATCAGCAACCCAGCCATGAACTCAGAGTAAGAGAAAAGAATAAAATCAAGTAGAGAAGGACTCTCAAAACCTCAGTGCTTTACTCTTTAAGCTCCTAACTGGCTGTAAAAATAAGGCAGAAGGAAAGAAGCAAGGACACAAAGAACAACAACACTGTCAACAAGATAGGTAAGGGAACAACAAAGACTAGGAAAAATAGAGGTACATTAAAAATGGCAGCAGTCCAGGAATTCTCAATCTCAGCAAACACCCTTGTACATCCCCCATAGGGTTATATAGCCATTCAAATATTCCTTGCTCACTTACTATGCACCAAATGCCATGTGGCCAATGCGACCTAAGTGAAGTCTGACAGAGTGGCTTCAGGTACAGCCTTCCCTCTTCCTGGTAAAAGAGCAAGATGTACTTCTTCCACCATCTATCTAAAAAAGTTTTATCTAAAGCTGCGGCATCCATTTTATAACATGCCTTAATACAAAAGCCAATAGAGAGAAAAGACAAAGAATTCAGGTCCCAGATGGTATCACTGAGGATTGTGAACAAACACTGGCAACCTCTAGCTTCTTTAATCTGAGAAGACTAAATCTCTATTTGTTTAATCTGTTAGTTTTGTTACTAACAACCAAACACATTTCTAGGTGGTATCCAAGACACTAAATGCATACTAGAGACCCTGGCCTCAAGGAGCTCTGGATCTACTGGGAAAGACAGGCAAGTAAATAGATATACATATGACACACGTAAGTTAACAAAGAGTTCTATAAACACAGATGTGGAAGCAACTAACACTAACTAGGGAAGCAGAGGTTATCTTCACAGAGTTTGAAATTTGTAACTATGGACCAGTAGAAGACTAAGTAGAAATGACCAAGGAAGGAAAGGTAAAGGGTATTTCAAAGAACAGTCAGCAGCATACATAAAACATTACTCCTAAAAAGGAGCCTTTGAAGACATTAACTGTGTTTGAGCTCAGTTCACCAGATGACACTCATACAGGCTGAACATCCCTAATCCCCAAATCCAAAATGTGTAATGCTGCAAAATCCAAAACTTTTTGAGCACTGACATGATGCCACAAGTGGAAAATTCCACACCTGACCTCATGTGACCAATATGACGGGTCACAGTCAAAATGCAGGTGCAGGGTCTAATCTACCTTCCAAATTTATAAGTCAGTATTTGCTATTAATCAGTCTTGTCAAAGGTATCACTGGTATTTTCTGTGAAAGCTTAGAAAATTCTCTGGTTCTTTAAACCTAGAATTACAGAAATTTCGATTTGTGTTCAAACCTGCATCTTGGGCTTTGCCCACTGCTACAGTTCACAATTCCCTGACCAAATAAATAAATAAATAAATAAATAAATAAATAAATAAATAAATAAATAAATAAATCAGTGGGTGATTCAAGTTCAATTCATTCAATAAATATTCAAGTGTCTACTATGTAGAAAGCACTATACTTGTACATGGGGCTTGAAACAATTCAGATTCCCAGCTCATTTATTAGTTGTATGATTTTGGGCAAATTACTTAACTTTTCTGTGACTCAAGTTTCCCGATCTGTGAAACAAGGACACCATAACTTAGTTTGTAGGACTGCTATTTTTTTTTTTTTTTTTTTTTTTAAAAATGACCGGTAAGGGGATCTTAACCCTTGACTTGGTGTTGTCAGCACCACGCTCTCCCAAGTGAACCACCCGGCCATCCCTATATAGGGATCTGAACCCATGGCCTTGGTGTTATCAGCACCACACTCTCCCAAGTGAGCCACGGGCCAGCCCTACGTAGGACTGTTTTAAGAATTACATGAGATCATGTACTAGAGGCACTTGGAACATAGGAGGTATTCAACAAATGTAAGCATCACCCTCTGCCCTTACTTGAAGAGGACTTAAGCCAAAATAGAAACTGTTACCTAAAGCCATATTTGTGAATTCAGGTGTAAAAACATCCATAATTAAAGAACTTGTCAATTAGTTTTTGTTGAAGATTATTTGATTTTTAGTCTATATAAGGTAAAAACTTGCAACCTGGAATCCATCAAAATTCAACCAGTCCTGAGTTGAATTTGATTCTGCAATCAGCTATAATAGAAGGGCAACTGTGCTAAGTAAACAATGCAAATAAGATGGCAAAGAACTGTTTACCACATTTACCTACCTAAGACAATAAGAATTTGAGTAAATAACACTTTTCAACTACTCATTTAACAATAATTTCAAGTTTACAGAAAAGTTTCAAGAATAGTATATTCTTTACCTACATTCCCTAATTGTTAACATATTGTCACATCTGCTTACTACTCTCTCTCTCTTTCTAAATACACACGTAGAGGCTTCTTTCCTCCTGGGCTATTTGAGAGTAAGTTACTTATATCATGCTCCTTCACCCCTAAATACAAGTACTTGTATTTTCTAGGAACATAGAAATTTACCTATAGAACCAGCAGAGTTGTCAACTTCAGGAAATTTAACAGACATATGATACTTTTATATAACCTATCATCCATAGTCCGATTTTGTCAATTTACCTAGTAATGTCCTTTACAGCATTTTTTCCCCTTTACAACCAAATCCGGGCCAGAAATGCATATTGCATTTAGTTGTCACGTCTCAATAATTAACATCTGATATTCTGTTATGGGAATGAGTTGCTCAAAATAGATTGGAAAATTAAATTTATACTACAAAAATGCAGTTGGTTTCAGTATTACATATGGTGTTCTTTACTCTTCATAAAAAATAGTTATGTTAGTAATGCTATACTACAGTTCTAAAGAATTTCCAAAAATGATCTTTAAATCTCAAAGGAAATATTAAAGAATGAGAAAAACTTAACTTCATTAAAAATGAAGGCAATGAATACCAGTTCCAACCAAATTGCTGGACCACATTTCATGCATCGTTGACACTACTTCAGAACTTAGGACAGGTAAGAAAGGAACACTTGAAAGTGGTCACTGAATCACTGGGTCTCTTACCTTTTGGGGTTTGGTGGGAAGATTGGGGGAAAGATAAAGGGGAGTTTTTATTTTTACTCTATAAATTTCTGCACTGTTTTAAATTTTTTCCCCAACGATCATACATTTCTTACTTAATAATAAAATAAGCCAAAAAAGAAAAAGAAAACTAGACAATGGGGCTGGATTCTTGATAGTCCAAATTTCTTTGCCTGAAGAGAGATGATGGTGACACCTGTCCCTAATTTATGCAGGAAGACGTCAAAAAGGTTAAGCGGTCACTAAACTACTATTTCAAGGAGAAACAGCCAAGAGAAACGTCTCTCAGAGATCAGAAAAATCTCACGTGAACTGATGGGCAGTTCTGAGGTTGACAGACTGTCCCGAAACCGAGAAACTCAGGCAGAAGCCTCCTGATTTTAGAGCGTTCCTTCTGCGGCGGGCACCACAGGAGCCAATGCAACCTGGAGGCAGCCCGCAAGCCGGGAAGCAAGGGAGAGAGGACCGAGGGCGCTGGGCGCGTGCTGAAGCCAGGACGTTCCGGGCTGTCAGCGGGGACCGCGGGGAGGCCGGGGAAGCTGTGTCCGGAGCGGCCGGACTGGCAGTTCCCGTCCGGGTCCGCGAGAGAGCGAGCCGGCGAGTCCGGGTCGGTGCCTTACCTAGCGCTGGGCACGTCTACCG
>NW_007730379.1:188166-190347 GCF_000696425.1 Galeopterus variegatus
TCGAATCAGGATAATTAGCATATTTGTTATTACAATAGGTAATCATTCCCTGTGTCAATTAACCAATTTCTCGCTGGCCCCGCTCCCCCTTTCGCACCTCTTATAACCACAGTTCTGTTTGCGTTAGGGATTCTTAGTTTAAGTTCTGCAACATACCCACTGCCTCAAAATTCGTGAGTATGGATCAATATTTTTATGACGAGGAGGCCCAAAGTCTGAAAAGTGTGCCTGACCTCCGCAAGAAATAACTATTTTTGAATCTGAAGGGAATCTAAAACAAATAGTGGTCCAGCCTCTTCTGTTGAACATCTCCTTTGGTGGACCTTGGAAAGGAGAAACTGGTATTTGGCTAAAATTTATCTTCTCTGCCAACTACCCCAGTGCAGTTTTCTGAGAGTGACTATGTGTGGCTCTCCGGGGCCTTCTTTCCCACCCCTGACAAAGGGAAGCTAAACGCAATCCCCAGCTTTCTAAAGGAAGGATTTTGCCTTTGGAGGCACCAGGAGGCTGAGGCAATCTATCTAATGAAAGGATTGAGAGAGGTAATGTCTTTTGTGGTTTTTTTTAAATTGGTTTGGAGCTGGAGTACTGGCGGGTAGTGATCTCTGGACAGAGGCCTTGGAATTGCTGAAGTGAGTGAGGACAGAACACAGGAGAAGGAAGGGTATTTGGTTAAGTGCTACTGTAAACTATGTTTTATCCCCTTTTTGAAAAGTAAAGAATAGAATTTTTAAAAATTCTAGCTACGAAACTGTGCCACTTAATCCAGGCACATCTGTAAAAACAAGCCTTGTAAAGGTTATTTTTCTGTTGCTAAAAGTGGGCTCCCATGTCTGTCTTGGTTTGAATCCCAACTCTGCCACTTATTAATTGTGAGACCTTGGGTCAGTCACTTGTCTTTCAGTACCTCAGTTTTCTTATCTATAAAATAGGAACAGTAATATCTATGTCATAGGGTTGTTGGGAGAATTATGCGTTAGTATGTGAAAAGTACCTGGAACAATGAATGGTGTATAGTATCACTCAATAAATGTTAACTGTTATTATTACTTATAGGGGAAACTTGGGGATAGGGATTTGGCGGTGGTACAACTAACTAGTTAGTTTTTCCAGACCTACTTGCATTCCTTTGGAGCTCAGAGAACTAGGTAAAATGATGTATAAATTGAGATTAAGTTTCATCCCAAGTGAAGTTTGAATTCAGTTGATATTTCTCATGTGGTTACAGCCACACCATTTTTCTTTTAGGCAAGTGTAAGTATATGTTCTACTATTGTTTTTTGTGATGGAAGGAAAGTGCCTCTGTTTTCTTTCTTCCTGCTCACTTCTCAACCTGTTCCAACCTTACTTCTACATTTATCACTCCTCCAAAGCAGCTCTCTCATGGATAGCTTTCAGCCATATATTACCTCACCTCTCTATAGCTTTCAACATAGTTGATCTGTCACTCCTTGAAACATTGTCTTTCCTTGGTTTCCAGAGTCCTGCATTTGTTTTATTTTATTTATTTATTTTTTTAAAGATGACTGGTACGGGCCGGCCCGTGGCTCACTCGGGAGAGTGTGGTGCTGATAGCGCCGAAGCCACGGGTTCGNACTAGGCCGCGGGCAGTTCCGGCGGCGTCGGGTCCCGGGGAGGCAGCACCGGCCCGGACGTTACCAGGCCACGTCATCCAGCCCAGCAGCCCTCACTCCTCGGAGAGTGAACAGCCCTGCGCCTGCGCACAATAAAACGCGTGCCTTCCCTCGCCCTTTTTAGGCTCCTCCTACCACAGGTGACGGACGGAATCCCCGCCCCCTTCGGCCTCTCCCATTGGAGCGGCCTGCGCCGTTACCTGTCCTTGCAGCGCCACCTACGGGATGGGCCATCAGGGGTACAGCGGGTTCCTGTAGCGCAGAGGGAGGGGGCGTAGAAAATGCCCGGGGTGTGTTTAAACAGAGCTCACTAGTCTTATCTTTTGCATTAAGGATTACTTTTTTTTTTTTGGAAACGTAATTTATAGTACGTATTTGTGGCGTACAGAGTTGACTATCAATACCTGTGTACAGTATGTGATGATCGAATCAGGATAATTAGCATATTTGTTATTACAATAGGTAATCATTCCCTGTGTCAATTAACCAATTTCTCGCTGGCCCCGCTCCCCCTTTCGCACCTCTTATAACCACAGTTCTGTTTGCG
>NW_007730379.1:195598-196168 GCF_000696425.1 Galeopterus variegatus
GCAGCCCCCACACTTCTGATCTGTCTCATCACTTTCTCAGTACACCTTTCTAAAACCCCCAATGTCATTCAGATATCCCTATTGTATGTTCTCAAGATACTATGCACCTCTTCTTTTCCTAGGATAATTTTTTATTTATGTGACAGATTAGTTGATTAAGCTCCATGAGGGTGGGGATGGGACTGTTTAAATTCTCCCTTCTATCTCCTGCATTATGTAGCCCTGTGCTGGAGAGCAGACATGCAATAATATTTGTTTGTTTTAAATTTGACATTTTAATCTTTTTTTTTTTTTTTCAGCTGGTTCAAACTATCTGAGCTCACCCCTACAAAAATAAGAGAGGGAGAAAGCGGCAATCTAAAGGGTGCATGATTCTGCCTAATATTCCTCGGTGAACCCTAGCGTGAGCATGAGAGGAGATGTGTTAACCTGCTTTTTTTTTTTCCAGTTGGTTCCTGGGTCCCTATGATGTCATCATCACATTATAGTAAGTGTGATTCTAAGAAGAGACACAATGTAGATTTTTCTTATGATACCTGGTTGCTTTTCTGTTGCTCCATCTCTGCTCGT